>NW_017891402.1:65000-117500 GCF_001540865.1 Ananas comosus | reverse complement strand
TTTTGGTGCAATATATGGTGATCCTCATCACAGGGCCAGTCAGCATATTTGGAACAAGATCAAGTTTTTCTCTTTTTCAAGGGACATGCGCCTTTTTGCTGTGCCGGGGACTTCAACGCTATATGTTCAGAGAAGGAGAAAATCGGAGGTAATCCTGTCACTAAAACTGCGTTTTCCTAATTTATAGATATGATCAACTGTGCTGGCCTTTTAGACCTCGGTTTCAATGGCCCCATCTATACTTGGAGTAACCGTAGGCATGAAGGTCTCCTCATCCAAGAGAGACTAGATAGAGTGTTGGCTAATCCGGCTTGGAATGCTCTCTTTCCATCTGCAGCTGTCTTTCATCTTCCTGCTATATCTAGTGATCATGCCCCCATCTTATTACGTTAGTTTCCCCCTCACTAGAATTCTAGATTTAAGATTGAACATTGGTGATTTCAAAGACGAAGCTTTCAAATCACAATGTAGTCAATTATGGAATTCAGCCTCTGTCAATTTCAATTCCATTGCTGATAAACTGATATTCCTCTCAAAGAATCTGAAAATCAGGGCCTGAAGCAACAACCCATAAGAAAAGAAATTATGAACATTGAAAAGGAAATCCTTAAAATTCAGGAATCAAACAATGATGGGAGCCTTAATGATTTGGAAAGAGCCCTTCGTAGCAAATACGAAGATTTATTAGCCAAAGAGGAAATCTATTGTCATCAGAGATCCAGAATTAGATGGATCACTCATGGGGACAAGAATACCAAATTCTTTCATGCCTATGCCTCCTGACGGAAGAGGAAAAATTCGATCCAGCAAATTTTAAATGATGATAACCAATGGATACAGAACTGTTCTGAGATTATCAGGCTTTTCGTCAACCACTTTAGGGCTATCTTCTCTACTACCAATCCACCATCTATTTTTCAACAGTTGACTAGGGGATCTCTTGAGAGATGGGCTGTTCTTCATGCTGAAGATCTCTCCCATCTTTGCAACATTCCAGAGGAAAAAGAAAGACGGAAACTTTATTCTACAATGTGATATGTCAAAGGCATACGACCAATGTTCATGGGACTTAATCTATCATTAATATGCTTAAGATCAATGGGTTTCCCAGCACTTTTGTTAGTTGGATAAAGCTATGCATTACTACGGTGTCTTACTTAATTGTTATCAATGGTCAATCGGATGGAATCTTGATCCAACGCAGAGAGGTATCAGACAAGGTTGCCCACTCTCTCCCTTTTTTTTTTTTACTAGCCGATCATGCTTTGTCCTTAATGTTTTAGGAGTATCTAAAAGCTAATTTCATCAAGGGCTTCAGAATTGCAAGGTCTGCTCCTCCCATTACCCACCTCATGTTCGCGGATGATTTCATCCTGTTTGGCTACAGCAAATGAGGCTGATAACTTACATCAAGTGCTAAATTCTTATTGCCTTCTTTCAGGTCAAAGCATCAACAAAGCAAAATCTGTGATCCTTTTTAGCAAGAACACTAAAGAGAGCAGCAAAGAAAAAATCTTAAAGATTTTTCAAGTTCGTGATATGCATGGCCAAGATAAGTATCTCGGCTACCCCTTGATTCTTGCAAAATATAAATTCCATTCATTCAAGTTCAATGTGGACAAATTCAAGAAGAAGCTAGCTGGTTGGAAGGCCAAGTATTTATCCCATGCCGGTCGACTTACTCTCATTAAGGCTGTTCTTAGTGCTCTTCCAGTGTACTAGATGTCTACTTTCATCCTTCCGTCAGGTTTACTGAAAGAACTTAACAGCATTATGAGGGATTGATGGTGGGGTTGGGAGGCCGGGAAAAACACCTCTTTTGAAAATCATGGATCTCCATTTGCAGACCTATATGTTCTGGTGGCCTGGGTATAAGAAAATGTTCAGCAGTTCACAAAGCTCTTATGTTAAAGCTTGGCTGGAGGCTTCTTTCTAATCCTTCTAGTCTATGGGCAAAAATCATTAAAGCTAGGTATTTTCCTAAGTGCTCCTTTTGGGAAGCGTCACACCCTAACAGGTCTTCTTGGACTTGGAAATCCATAGGGCTTATCAAAGACCACTTGAAAATGGTACTGGATTATTGGAGACGGAGCCACTGTTAATATGAAATTTGATCCTTGGCTACCTCACCATATTGACTTAAAGAATGTTTCTCTGCCTCAAAATATTTCCAAGGTATGTGATTTACTAATTGGCAATCTTCCTCTTTGGAACATCTCTCTTATTCAGAATCTATTTCCTAGAAATATGTTGAACCAAATTCTTCAGGTGAGTCTCAGAACAAATCCTAATTCAGGCTGGAAAGACACCAAAACTTGGTCCATCTCTACCAAAGGGGTTTTTTCAACAAAGTCGGCTTAACAATTGGTGGATGGTGCTAATTGGTCTGCCTCTTCTTCACATGTTGAAATTTCGGAGTAAAGAAATTATACCCGACTTGAATTTTGAGATGCATCTCAGACGCTTTACCTACTCGCCACACAATTCATCAACGGATGAAGGGAGTTTATTATCACTGCCCTAGAAGTAGCTGTTTTCCTGAAACTACTGATCACTTGCTATTATATTGCAACTTTGCTAGAGCTGTGTGGTTTGCTTGTCCTCTTGGGGTGAGATTACCTACTGCTTTATCTCATATTTCATATTTGATATCTTAGATTTTGAATACCTTTGGTGATAGTTTTGAAAGTGCTTATTGCTACACCTTAATGTGGTGTATGTGGAAAAGCAGAAATAACTGCATCTTTTAAGGGGAATCCCCCAATCCCGAGCTGACCCTTTTGAGGACTAGTAATTTTTTTATGGCTTATTCCCCCTCTGCAGCCTTATCTGAGGTGCATGCAATTTCCCCTCCCCATCCATGTGTAGAGCCATTCTCAGAAGGTGACTTTCTTATTTGGGTGGATGCAGCATGGAATGGTTCGTATAACGCTGGGATTGGTATCTACATCACCAGATACCCTTCATCAGATGTTTGCTGGATCTTTATCTTTCTGGACCACTGCGAAAATGCGCTTTAAGTGAAGCTTATGCTGTCCTTCAGGGGCTTCAGACTCTCTCCATCGTAGTCAAAGACTCTAAATGCTGGTTGTTTACTGATGGCCTTTTCAGAGGGTACTCCCACCATAGGATGTCATTTTCCTAGGGGGAATAACACCTCTATCTGCTTTGGGTTGTTCAGACCCAAAACAGAAAACCACAAAACTCTGTATTTAAGATCTCACTGATAGAATAAGAACCTAAAGAATAGATTCTGGATAAGGTTATAGGATAGGTAACCTAAAATCCTATCCCTTTGATACTACCACATCATGAACCTTTCATAGAAAGGCCAAAACGGACCATGATTGGGTCAGACTAATCTGCCCTCCATTTCTGGTTTACAATAGGTGCATTAAAGAACTCCTCGATGGTAACGTCAGGCCTTAGAGCAGTGCCATAGTACCAACGACAGTACTGTAGCCAACTCCTCACCCAGGCCCCTCAAAGACGACCACTTGAAGAAGTCCTTCACTGGACTGACATCAAAGTGCCAATCCAAAGATCAGAGACAACTCTCGGGATCCCACCCCTCGCCCTTTTAGGCTAAGGGAATGGTTCTCGAAGAGGAAGGGTTCAGAGGCCAGTCCCCCTTTGAAGAGGGGAGGTGGACCTTAATGTACGCACTAAGAACTCTCTTGATATAAGAGAACTTAGCACTATCCATAGTTGTTAAATTGTAGGGTCACTTTCATCAAATCCCAACAACAAGAAAACCAATATGGCAGTGTGTATGATCGAGAAGAGGAACCTTTTAATTGGTCACACTCAACTCTCACACACACAACACTGTACAACCTTGGTTACGGACTGATCGGTGACGATTGTTATACACCACCGAATACAGCTTATTATGGTGTGTTCAGACCATAGTATGTCTGTCCCTGCACACTACCGTAAAAATACATACAGTAGATATGCAAACAGGAACCAAGAAGCGCAGTAACATAATTTTAGTATAGTTGGCTAAGGTGACAAGGGACAAAACCACCTTTCGGCGGCTCGTCCCAAATCAGAGCTCAACCAACTAATACTGCCACTACTCACCACAGAGGCTTGCCTAAAGGAAGAACCCTTTAAGGAACCTCCAGTAGAGCCGACTCTGACCAACTGTTAAAGGTTGATCAAAGTCACCTCGTGATAAAGTAGTTACCTATGGCGATACTACGCCACTGATCCCCCTCCCTCACTAATCTAACCAAAAGATTAGAATAACAGACACCAACTGGTGATTGAAGATGTCTCAGATACCAGGGATGTGCCCTCTACCAGCGAGATTGCTCTCAACTGACTGATAGAAGACACAACCCTTAGAGCCACTAAAAGGATAAAATTCCCTAGAATGGCTACTGAGGTTTTACCTGGCTGAATGAGGGAGACAGAGCCAAAACAGGATCAAACTGGGTTTCCCCATACATACCATGTAACCTAGAGAGAAGGAAAGCGCTGATAAGGCGACAAACCAACCGACTAGACTAACATGGAGATCTTGTAAAGGCCTGCAGAGGACAGATATTAATACGGAGACCTTTGGTTAAACCAAGCAGAGAGGGAGTTTGAAGGCCCCCTGCCACTTGGTTGGAATAAAAGAAAAGAGTGGGGTGAGAAGCACCTGGATACACGGACAATATAGATCAATTAGTAGCGGGAGGTCCGAGAAAAGGGACTTGTAAGTCTCTGGACACCCAAGATGAAGGCTGTGGCAGATGGAGTTCTTGGGGCAGAGCAAATGCAGCGTCTGAGTACTCAAGTGAAGGTTGTGGCAGAGCCGAAGTACTTGAGACAGACAATGGTGGGCTGGATTGGAACGCTGGTGGGTTAATCTCAGAATTCAACTGCTGGGAAGGTCGAAGTACTGGAGTTCTAAAAGGGCAGTGGAGGCCTAGGCGGCTACATTGCTGTGGCAATGCAGACTCTCAGTGAAGATTGGCAGTTTGGTCAGGCTGAGTTCTATGTCAGTGGCATACACTTGTGTGTCGGTTTCTGCGGGCAGGCAGATTGGCAAGCTGTGGGCTAAGAGGACGTGGTGTCAAGAGGCTCGAGCTTGGTTGGTGACTTTGGTCGCGGATCAAAGTCTTACTTGCGAAAGTTCTCGAAAATTGGTGGTTGGCGCAAACTGTGGTACATGAGGCCAACGTGCTGACCAGTGAGAAGTAGCAGAATGCAAGGCAGTCGGGAGACATGACTAGAGTCCATGGTGAAGTTAGTTTAGTAAAGTTGCGAATTAGTCAAGGCGGGGTGCTCTTGATGAAGGACTTGAAAGCTGTTGGGACCATGGCTGAAAGCTCGACGTTGTGTGAGGGGCATTTGTGTGGCGAAAGTCGTTGCAAGGGAGGCACAAAAGGGCGAAGTACTCACAGACTTTGTGTTGGACGAGAGTTCAAGGGACAGAACTCGCAAGTGGGTCAGATTATGATTCTGTCGCAAAGTTTGAGTTGAACGAAAATGTGGAATCCTCTGGTGGTTGTTTGAGTTGGAGAAACGAAGCTGAGCTGCGAGCTGATTCGTGTTGGCCACTCCGTTATGTGTGATGTCTGGAGTTTGACCTTGGCGGGAGCAAGGAAGTGCCACTCCACTCAATTTGTGATGGAACCGTGCACAACATCTGGGAGATGTTCGGGGTGCTGTGAGCAGTGGTTTTGAGTTGGCGGATCTGGTGAAAGATCGTTGGTCGGGGGACCGCGTCCGTGGATGGACAAGTAAGTCGATGGTCAGGGGACCAAGTACATGTGATGGACAGGTGTTTCGCTTCTGAGCACGAAGGATTGGGTAGAGTCAGTGTGGCATCGACGGATTACTAATGCCAAGGCCGGTGGGCTCTGATCTGGAGAATCAGTGGTGCTGCTTTTATGTTGGCATTCGGGAATAGCTGGTGGAGCATCGACGAGGACGTCGATAGCTTGAGTGGGGGAGTTTGTCACGGCCTTACTATGTTGGGCGGCCGTTGACATCCTTGCGTGGGCCATGAGATGTGCTTTTGGTAGGACAAATTGGCCGGCTAGCGGAGGGGGCACTTTGCGAAGGTACATCGTCGTCGGACGGAGCCGCGGGGGCCAAAATGCATGCAATTGGGGGTGTCTTTGGGGCGTCGTGCGGTGGCTCAAAAAACGTATGCTCCCACAAGACCTTTGAACCCCCGGGGTGAGATTTGGCTGGAGGCCTATCCGGTTATATTAGAGGAGGGGTGGACGCTTGATGGCAAGTGGCCCCGACTCCCCCAAGCGATCCTTAGGAGAAGGATCCCCCTTGGCATGCGCGGCGTGCCAAGCCTAGCGTCTTGTGTTTGCGAAGCGAGCAGGCAGAGCGACGCGAGCCTAGGGTAATGCTAGTGACATGAGGTTGATAGCATTACGGGAGGGGAAACCGGTAGGAGGTTAACTCCGGTCACTCGCTCTGCACTACCTTATGCCGTCTTGGATTCTCTGTGATGGAGCGTACAAGCGATAAGGGACAGTCGAGCGACGGTCTGGTCCACCGAAACGGACAAGTCTCGCAAGGCAAGTGTGCTAAGCGGGGATCCATGGTGCGGGGCGGCCGTGGAGCAAACAAGTGGGCTTATTGTGGCGATCGGTATCGGAACCGTGTAGCGAACCTTGGAGCTGGGCCAAGGAAGTTGACGGCGGGGCGCCGCCGTGCAATGAGGCAAGAGTGGCTAGCAATGCGGATTGTGGCCGATTCGGTTGTATTATCTTTGTGGGGACAACCTTGGGCGCTCCGCGCCGCGGCAGTGCATAAAGGTCATGTAGACGGCCAAGAGCAAAGTGTGGGGCAAGTTGGCTATGCGCTCGCCAAAAGGGCTTGCGACGGGGCATGAGGGTCGCGCGGGCAGATCGCAGAGCTGGAGATGCGAAGCGGTGACGGGCGAAGTGTCCCATGAGGTCGTGTAGCTTGGGAGCCTTGCCTAATTTGTGGCGCGCACTTGAGGGCTCGACGGTAATGCAGTGGACCGAGCGAACAGGCCGAAGGCACGAGGTGCCGAGCGGTATGGCCGTGGGCGTTGTGGCACGTCCAAGACTTATGTTGGTGGCAGAATGTGTTGAGGGCCCTTCGTGGTGTGCGACATTGCGAAGCCTTGTCTTGGGGCCTTGTCTTGTGCGGGCCAAGAGTCTCACGCATATACATTGATTTTATAATCAATAGTTTGATAATAAGAATGCTAATTATCATTAACTATTGATTATAAAATTATTATTATTATTATATATATATAATCTTAAAAAAAGGAAGGGTTCGAATAGCATCTACTAATATCACCGAAAACATTGTGAAAATACTTCTACGATGGTTCTTGAAGGAGCATTTTGACTTAGGTAATGAATACCTCGAGTCTAATAGCATCCTCCTAGGTGAAGGCTTGTTCAAGCCCATGAGCACTAACAATCACCCCAACCAGCCTAGAACAAGGTTACACCTTGGCTAATGTAGATTGGTGATGAAGAATCACCACCAAGTACTGCGTACTTTCGGAAGTTCAAGCCAGAGTACACCTGTTCTGTACACCACCCCACCAAGAGGTGAGGAGGGACAAAGGAAGATCAAGAAACTCTGTACCCTGACAGCTAACCTACAACAGAGCAAACACTTAAAGCGAGCCTCTCTCAAGGCCCGCAAAAGATGTTGCCTGTGGGAAGCGGTCAAGACAACACAAAGTGTTGGCTGCCAACCACTCAATTAAAAGGTTGGTCTGGTTGGATACACCATCTGATGATGCTCAAACCAATACCTGCATCAACCGGTCATAAGACCAGTACCAGCACCGATAATTGAGATGGCTACCAATGGCGAGTACACGATTCCTGTCTTCACTCTTCACACTCTACCTAAGGAACAGTTCCCAACAAACACATAGTGAAGGAAGACTAATTCCAGGGCAGAGTCCAACTCATCCCTTGGTGAAGGGGAATTGTTGGAAGGTTGAAGATGTACTTGGGAGGAAGGTCTTCATCTACAATTTATCATGACCAACCCCACCGTCATACATACTAAAACAACCTTGTAGAAGAGATACCACATGGTTCCTAAAAGAACAGGTAAGCACCAATAAGGGAATTCCTATTGTGAAAATACACTTTTGAGTTTTATTGAAAACGTTAGGAAACGGAAAGTCAAAAATCTTTCTTGGTTTCAACCCTGCTCCTGGTCTTCGAACTAGTCATTAATGGTCGGCAACATGGGTACCCTTTTTCGGTATGCGTTGCGAACACTTTCATTTTTAGCCTCTCATCTTCTCTGGAGAAGCTCAAATCGAACGGATAGAGCAGATGGTCCAACTACAGAACTTCTTCTTTTTCATTACTTCCATGGTCGTGCCTCGTGGCACGGCAGCACCCGTACTATTGAAATGGTTCGTCAGTAGAGATGTTCCCACTGGTGCCTCTTCTTCCAATGGTACTATAATTCCTATTCCTATCTCTTCATTCCCTTTTGTGGTCTATCTACATTCCAGGAAATTCATACGCTCCATGGACAGAGCAAAAAGTGGAGTGTTGGTCAAAGCAAGCCGCCCTATTCTATTACCAGACAAAATAGGGAGAAGCTCATCCGCTAGAAATGCTTTATTTCGTTTCGTTCCCCTTCTTCATTTCCTTCTTATCGAATCCATGGGGGACTTGTCATATTTAGAATCTTTCTGCGGTCTGCTCTGTTTACAATTCTTTCGTACTCTCTTCTCTTTACCACGCGATAGGTCAGCGAAGCGTGAGCGGGCGCGGAGAAGGAAAGGCCAAACACTTCGGCCTAACGGGAATGATCAAGGACGAAATGACAAGATGAGGTGCCCCGGGCACCCCCATATAGAAAGAAGGGTCGAAGGTTTTGGGCCTGTAGCTTTCCCCGTCCCCCCCTCGTCGAGTGGTCCTTGTTTTGGGGGTGTGCCACCTGAAATCGGGCTTGAAGCTCTCGCCTTACCAATGAGCCGACTGCTGATGGCTGTTGGTCACGACTACTACAAAAAAGTGAAGATGAATCTTCCTATTTCACATGGAGGAGTGTGCATCTTTATGTTGGGTGTTCTTCTGTCGTGCGACCCGGTGGCTTATGTGCGACCTGTGGCCCACGCCTCCTATTTGTTCAGGGCGGGCGGCGTGAACTCTGATTCGATCCGGGTATTCAATCCCGCCGCTGAGATGCTCAGTTGACTCCTTAACCTTGATAGGAAGATGGCTTATTCCAAAATTCGTGCATAAGGGTAAGGAACTTTGGATGAACTAATGCGAATGGGTGTCAGCCTCGCTGCTCGGAAACACCCAGTGCTGACCACACTGAGAGACAGGAAAGCGCAGGTAATGCCAGTTGGCGAAGTGGCGTTAAGCATCCAACGCGGTACGCAAAGAGAGGTCGTGATGATATCATCTACGTCCGTACCGCTCCTCGTGGAGTAGATCCCGCATCCAACCAACCCTTTTTTTTTTACCAGGGAACGGGAGAATTCCCACTACCGCAGGCAGGCCAGCCGGGCCATGAGCGCGGTGGGAACGGGCTTCCCAAAAAGCCAGCCCCGGCCCGGGTCAGCATAGAATGAGGGGGACGGCCCTAATGTTGTGTTGGCCGGGTTGCGGGCGGATAAAAGCGGACGTGGGGACTCGGGTCGGGGCACAGCCTAACTAAGAGAGCCATTCCATTTAGGGCGAGACAGAATGGGCGGGCACGAGCGGTCTGGTGTCCGAGCCGATTGGTCAGACGACGACTACTGCACTTATGAGATTAATATTAGCCGCCTATCCCGGAATGGACTGGGATGGAATAGAAAGAACGCGAAGCGCTATAGGGTCGGTTTGTTTTTTGGGGGTGGGGGAATAAGCTTGTGAAGAAGCAAGCTTATCCCCGCCCCCTTTCCTGTCCGTCCCGACCGGCAGCAGTTAGGTCTCCCCATCTCTCCTCAACTTCCCCCGGTCTTCGGCCCGAGCTGTATGAGGCAGAAACTCGTCCCACGTACGGTTCGGAGGCCGAGCCCCACCCCAGCAATAATGGTGCGGCTTAGGTCAACTAATACGAATAAGATACAGTTCACTCAACGATTGCCTTTGGGTCCCGAACTCCATATGGGGAAGGAACGTTGTTGTTTGCGAGGTCTCGATCATTTACATGGACCCACTTCTCATTCCATTTGTGGGAATTTGATGATTTATAAACCGTCCCCAACGAGCGAAAGGTTCATGTTTGAGCATGATGAATCACTTCGTGCCGACCTCTTGCCCATAAACTTTCCTGCCTCATATGAGAATGGAAAACTGGAACATTTTCTGCATCGGTGGATGAAGAATCACGAACATAAGAATTTCTGGTTTACCATGTTCCCAGAAAGAAGATACTTTTTTTCCATTCGAGAAAGGAGGAGCACGACTGAAGTGGCTATACATACAAATCCATTTACGGATCTATATGCTCCGATTGGAACTGGAAGTTCCAGAACTGGCGGATGGTATACCACCATAATGAAATTGCCTTTTATTTTTAGTATTCGGATAGGATTTCTGTTGGCTTCATCGGGAGGCTCGCGTAGTTTGTTACGTCAGCTCCAAAAGGATAAGTTGCATTGGAATCGAGAAAGTTCCGTTCCGTTCATAATTGCATCAAAGGAGTAAAAATAGTGGAAAGGCGCGTCGAGGTATAAAAGTGTCTTGTCTTCCTTACAGATCAAAGTGGCCGTGAGCCTTAGCTAACTGTATATACATACGAACCGATCCGACGGATATATAAGCCGTAGGGTTCACAAGAATAGGACCCTACAGCCCGGGTGCAAGGATTTTTGTTCCCCTCTTATTTTTATAATAAGTAAGTAGTATACCCTACCCAATTTCGTTAAATAATTAACGGAGCCCCTTTGGTCCGGCTTTGCATCTCGCAAGACCATATTAAGAGGAAGAGAGGAAAAAGATAGGGAAATAGCAATAAATAGGATAATAGCAAGAATAGGGGATGATTTCGTGGGGAAATCCCTCTCATAGTTAATTTCATTCATGCGCGAAATTCATAGATTCTTTACCGCTCACAAGCAGTGCATCAGTATCCCTCTCAGAGGAGTGCCTCCCTTCGCTCAAAGCTCCTGACTTCTCTCCTTTTCTCGTCCTTCCGCCCTGAGTGATTAGCTCTGATTTGCATGTGTTAAGCATATAGCTAGCGAGCGAACCTTCCCATAGTGTATCGGCGGAGTCAAGCTCCTTCTGTATACCATGTTCTTGGACTGATGACTCACGGCTTAGGGTGAACCAAAATGGATTGATGAATCGAAGCTCTACCCGACTCGCTGCGGGTGCCACGCTCACTGAATCACTCATCTTAGTAAGTAGATCATTGTGCTATCACTTCGTTTCTTTAAGAAGAACCTCTGCCCTTGCCCTAGGCTAGGAGCGAACCATTCATAGATCTTCTTTTCTACTTGCTTTTGAGCCAGTTCGGTGGAGATCTTTACCTAATTCACTACTCTACTAGATTGGCTTCCGACAGCTCCGAAAGATCCCGCCTTGCTTGCCTGTGATACTAACCATAGGGGCCGAGCCCAGCCTCATGTGCCGATGTAGTTTTCGACTTTCTCGAATTGCCCTCAGAAGATTGCCCATAGTTCACTTAGTTAGGTGAAACTGGAGCAAGTCGACCGTGAGAATCTTTCCTATAACTAATGATGGAGTCTCGACCGACATCGCGCTTCCTTCCTTCTAGCCCCGTTGCACCTGCCGCAACAATGAACAGTCAAAGGTAATCCTCCTTCGTGGGGAAGACTCGGCTACTCAGCCGCCTCAAAAGGTGATTCCGAGCATACCAGCGCCAAGCATTCCGTCAGAAGATATGGAGCCAGCAATGCTACCGTCAGAACCAAGAGCCAGGATCAGAAAAGCACACTGGAAATTATCCAACACATCAGGAGACAGTTAAGAATACAGATGAGCCAGCAATCACTGCCCCTTCAGTCAGGGCAGGAGGCTGGCTGGGGATAATGAAGGAGCAGCCCCGTCAGAGCCAAAATGCAGAAGACGAAGGTCACTCTCAGCCGCTTTCTCAAGCACAGGAAAGAAGGGCTTTCTCTTTCTATTCCAATTCAAGAAAGAGCCAATCTTGTTAAAGGCAAGGCGCCTACTACAAAGCAAAGTAAAAGTACAAGAAATCCCTGTTGGTTAGCCAAAGGGTCCTCAAAAAACTCCAGGGGATACCAGCTAAACTCAGTGTCTGGGACGTATTCTTATTGGGAAGAGAGCTCCGGGAAGCTCTGATAACAGCCCTCTAGGACCCTGCAGCCTATGAAGCTTTTCTTTCTGAGCTTTAAGACAAAGTCTATGAAGCCTATATGGCTACAATATCATTCACAAAGGAGGACATCGCTACGCACCTCATGCCAATCAAAATCGGCCCTTATACATGAAAGGACACTTGAATAGCCACCCGGTGCGGTTCACCGCATATTTGTTGATGCCGGCGCTGCAGTGAATCTTCTGCCCTACAAGACATCCGCACGGCTTCATCCCCATCCTGCACAACTGGAGGAAGCGCAGGGACTCAGGCTTCAATCAAAATTCTGACGCAATGGGGCTTGTTTGTCGAGTTGGAACTTGCTCTAGAGGATTTTTTTACTAATTCATTTTTAACGTCTAATTAGATCGGGTAATCATTCCAATTAAGAACATAAGCTCGTTGCTTTTTATTTTACCAGAATTGGAGCCATAGAGCTCTATCCATTTATTCACTAGACCCAACTGTATTTGTCCCCTTCCAAAAATCAAAACAATCTTTTGGAACTGACGGTAAGGATAAACTCAAAGTTCTACTTTAACTTTGACTTTCATTTCAAATTAAATAAATTAATAAAATAGAAAATCTTAAAAAATAATAAATTAATAAAATAAGAAATTGATTTTATTACGACATGCTGTTTTTTCCATTCATTACCCTTGAGGATCAGTCGTGGTCTTATAGACTATACCAATAGTCTGGACGAATTCGTTGCTTCATCCAAATGTGTAAAAGATCATAGTCGCACTTAAAAGCCGAGTACTCTACCGTTGAGTTAGCAACCCGGATAAATAGGATATGTAGATACGATCGAAATACAAAAATAAATTGAATTGCACTGCACGACCCTATCAAAACATTGAACTAGCAACACATCGAAAAGAAAGATTTTCTGATCAATTATAAACACAAAATACCAAAATGAGCAGATCAGATTAAAAATATTCCCAATCGAAATGTCAAAATTATGACCATTTTTCTATCAAATTCTTTTTGGATTTAACTTAAGAAAATACATCTTGTATGAGAGTAAATGCAGCAAGGCAAACCCATCATTTGAGTGAAGGAAACAAAAAAAACCAATATGGGGTGGGGATAAACAGCCCTATTTATCTACGATGAATTATATTTGTTCGATACACCATTGTCAATATAAATGCAATGTTGAGAAAATAAATCAAGTAAATAAAATAAAGACTTGTGTTGGATTGGCACAACATAAACATAAATAAGAAATTGAAATGGAAAAAATTAAGGAAAAGGTAAAGAAAAAATCCCCGGTTTATTCAATCAATAAAAGTACGATAAGCAAGCTTAACCCCTTGTTTGTTGTTAAATTTAATTCCCCCACCAAAATATGAATAAAGCAAGAAAAAGGCAAATGGTGTGTAAATATAAATAATTACACAAGGATAGATACTAGTTACCCTTCCCTACTTTATTTTTATTTATATTTTTTACTTTAATTAACTCGCTTTAAAGAATTCTGCCTTCCTTAAAATATCATAAACAGTTCCTGTAGGTTGAGCACCTTTTTATAAGAAATATAGAATAGCAGGAACGTTTAAATAAGTTTGATTCTTTATCGGATCGTAAAAACCTACTTTTCGAAGATCTCTTCCTTCTCTTCGGGATCGAACATCAATTGCAACGATTCGATAGATGGCTCATTGGGATAGATGTAAATAAACAACGCCCCCCCCTAGAAACGTTTAGGAGGTTTTTTCCTCGAGAAAAATGATTCACATTTCTGTATATAATAGCAAGTGGATCCATAAAATCATGAATTTGACTATGATTTGAATTTATTTTTTCTTCTTCCTTACAGAAAAAGGAAGAAATCTCATTCATACTCATAACTCAAGTTGGGTAATTCTGACAAGAAAATCCTTAGACATTTATTGAGCCGTCTCTAAACTCTTTTGTTTGTCTCATTTCGAATCTATTTTTATTCCTCAGTCTGATCCAATTGTTGAGACAATTGAAAATAGTGTTTCCTTGTTTCGGAATCCTTTATCTTCGCTTTGTGAAATCATTGGGTTTAGACATTACCTCGGGGATCCTTATTCCTTTCAAAATGGCAGCAACATACCTTTTTTTGTTATTTCTTTCTATATAAATAGAATACGAACGATTGATTCCCTTGTGATACACTTTTCATCGAAATAGTTTTACCAATTTCGAAAAATTTTACTTTTCAAACTTGTTCTGAATTTGAACCTTTCAATTTATAATTTATATATAGTGAGGATATACAACCAAAGTTGGTCTAACTTATTTATTTTAACTAACCCTAGATTCTTTCCCTTGAAAAAATGAATCAATCCTTTCTTCTCGAGCTTCATAATGTACTATTAACTTATAACCACACAAATTAGGTTCCGGGCAGAACAAACTATGTCGAGCCAAGAGCATCTTCATTACTATAGAAGATGGCGGATGTAAAAATCCACAGCCGCTCACTCACTCTGTCTATACTAGCAGTAGGCTTCCATCAGTCTTAAACTTCCCTCTTCCTTGCCTAAATCTTAATGCGTCTCTGCCGTCTTTTGGACCTTACCCTCATTTTGCCCCACCATCTCAACCAGATCGTCCTCTTGCTTCCCGTAATCTTACTCTCTTATCCTACCTCTCCATCTCCCGAACTTGTCTCCCCTTTTTCCCACCAAGTTTGGCTAATTGATCGCCATCGGGGGCCGGAGTCCTATTCTATTCCCAACTATCTCGCTCAAAAAGCATGATGAATGTTGGTGCTTGGAACATTAACATTAGAGGCCTAAACTAGGTAAAAAGGCAAGCTTCAGTTAAAAACTGGGTTCATGCCAACAGTTTCTCTCTATTTAGTCTTCTTTTTACGAAAGTAAGGTCAAGAAATTATGACAAGGTAGCCATAGCAGTTGGGAAAAAGTTTGTTTTGCTAACTTATCCAACCTGCAGCATCATCCTAAAATTCGTATATGGATTGTTGGAATTCAGATGTGATCAATTTACAGGTTAGGTTATCCATACCTCTGCTCAACTCATTCACTCTTTTGTTACAAAAATAACAAGCTTCGCTTCTTTGAATTTGAAAGAGTAGTGTATGAATTTCTAAAGTAAGAGACTATCTCGGGAATGCACTTTATCATATCAGTAGAAATTTTTTTTGTGATCCATGGATTGTTTTTTTGGGCTCTGTGTTACATTGTGATGAAAAATGCGGAGGAGATCCAGATCCTGTTCACCCATCTGATTTTTAAAGATTCAGTTCTTGCAAATAGGAACGTTTCTGCTTTAAACTGGATAGAAGACTTGTAATGTAAACCAAGATTTGATCCAGCTTTTTCAATGTTAAGAAGCCTTGTTTCAACCCCACGGCACACGGTATATGATCGAACATGGTTGTGTCTTACCATTACCTAGGAGGGAGCCCCAATACCTTCAAATTCTTCAATCACTGGGCTCCACATTCCTACTTCTTTCTTTGAAGTAGTCAGAGATGAATGGGACTGCCTTGCCTTGTGGAAGGGAACTCTATGTCTTAAAGTTGAAGAAACTGAAGCAGCACTTGAAGGAAGAAAGAGGTGGAGTAAGGAAACTTTTTGAAACACACAAGTGTTACTTGGTGAAATAAACTCCACCATGCTTACTCTTACTCTTGTTCCGAAAGGCCTCTTCTTTTTCTGAATATCGAGCCATATCTGTTTTATCTAAATACCCATTACTAAAATGAAAATGAAAAATTATGACAACTTCACTTCAGCAAGTCATCCGCAAGCTGATCAGTAAATCGCAATCTGCTTTCAGAAAGTCAAGCATAGACTGATCCCAGATCCACTATTAGTCTTTTAAAATGAGCTAATGCGTAGATACCACCTCAACTCTGGGCCCCCAACGATGACAGTCAAACTTGACTTGAGAAAGGGTATTTCCTGCTGCTGAAATGCACTTACTCATGGATTCAGCAGCAGTTCGAAGAGTTAACCCTCTTCTAGCAGATGCGCTCTCTATTGTCTCTTAAAATTAGTTAGACAATCTCTCTTTCTGGCTGCTATCTTGCTCGGGAAGGAGGGAAGGAACTTCCGGATTTACTGATTTAGGAGTTTTTCCCAGCTCAAGGCACCGATCTTACTTATGAAGAAAGCTAGAACTATGAGTGAAGAAAGAAGGGAAGAGAATTGCTCTCTTGCCGCTGCTAGTCTCTTGTTAGTAGTAATAGCGGTAGGTGGGAACTCCTTTGAAAGAAGAGACGATTTGGTCTCAATCAAAGAGAAAAGAGCCCATTTGAAAGTTCCTTGCCTTAGACTTCGAGTTGACAGAGAGGAATGGCAGAACTCTTGGCCTTACGAGACGAGGACTACGGTTAGCTCAGGTTAGCTCATCTGGTAGCTCGCATTCCCTTCATCTTGATATCGACTATGACATTAAAAAAGCATTGAGCGGTGAAGCTTTCACATATTCTGATGAAATACACTCTGGGAAAAGGTCCCGGTCCCATGCTGCTTGCGTCCGCTAGCTGACGACGTTTTCATGCTCCTGTTCCGCGGTTGGCCGAATAACCTTAAGGATGGTTAGCCATACCTACCTAGGGGATTGTTTCCTCGGGAGCCTTGATCTTTCCCTTTCACTCTTATCATCAGAGTTTTTTCTTTCTTGATTCTCCTACTTACTTCTCTTTCCCTAGGCTATTCTTGCTTGTCTAGTAAACTATTTTATTAAAACTTTTCTCCCCTTCACCTCTTCGCTACGCACCTAAGAACATCTTTTTTTGAATGCTAAAATAAAAACGAAAATCCCAATAGAAATAGATAGGCATACTCTTTTGTAAAAGTGAAAAATCTTGTTTTCCAAGAATACACATCCAGACTTGATGAACTCTATATCTTCTTATCTTCACATTTCTCACACTAACAACCTTAGTAAATACAAGGGGTTTCCTTTATGCCATGGAAAGTTAAACAGGGCAGACTTGAAATACCTCATCGACAAGATCAGATCAAAGTTGGCAGGCTGGAAAGCACGTTTCCTTACCCTCGCAGGAAGGGCAAGACTCATTCAATCCGTACTCTCTTCCATCCCTACTCACCTTATGCAAGACATAGCTCTGCCTGTGTCCTTCTGTAAAGCTCTCGACCAGCACTCCAAGAGATTTTTATGGACCCGATAAAAACAAACTTTATCTAATCAATTGGGACACAGTTACCCTCCCAAAAACGAAAGGGGGCTGGGTATTACCAAATCTCTCCTTCGCAAGCACTCCATCTGCGCCACCCCTTAAGTTGAGATTTCTCTCTCAACCACAATCACTCTGGGCACAAGTCTTGGCCCATAAATACCTGCCAAAAACTTGGATCCTGAGAAAGATCCCCCACTACAAAACATCAAAGCCTTCCTTAGTGTGGAAGTCCTTACTCAAAGGCTGGCAACTCTGTTCTCAAGGGCTGAAATGGACTGTAGAGACGGGAAACAAAATCAACCTATGGTTTTATACATGCTTTGATATTGGGCCTTTAAGACACATTCTTCATGTCCCATTACAGAAGGAGGAGGATCAGTATCTCCAATCCTGCAATCCAGCCTGCTTTCTCGCTATACCTTCAGGGGCTTAGGCCTGATATTAGCTTGGGGATGGCCGACCGAAGTGAAGCGATGTTCAATTCCGAGCTCAGAGCATAAGCAAATGAAGAGTGCATTATCAAACACCATTGTATTCCTCACTCATGGCTTGAGGAAAATGAGCATGTTTGATAGCTTCAGAGAAGCACGTAGGAGTGGCAGAGGATAGGGGAGTATAAGACGAGGAATGTTGTTTTGAGAATAGGTCTGCTCCCGCAGTCAGGATTGCGACTTTTTAGGTTTCCAATAAAAGGTATACGTCAAAATCTGATTTGCTTTACCCGGACTATACCCCTATATGTATTCTACTCGTATCGTAGCATGAGAACCTCTCGGAAGTCCTTTTTGATCTAAATCTTTAATCCCGGGCTAATTTATTCAAAAACTCTATCTGTCAATGGGGAGATCCGATGACAGACTCCATGGATCGAGCCTTTTCCTTTCTCCTACTATTAAAGTGGGGTGCTTGGGCTCACATTGAACACCGCGGATCGCTTAGCATCGGGCTGATTTACTTCACTGACAAAGAAAGAGAGGGTGGTCGGCATCAGCGATCTCATCGTGAGAGTCCCCGGACGAAGGTGAGACCAACCTTATTATGATTAGCGAAGTCCTTTCCAAGTCCTTTCATTTAATTCCATAAAACCTTACTAAAAAGAGTAAGCAAGCGCTAGGCCCCTCAACAACTGGATCAAATAGGGGATTACTAGAAAAGCCCCATCAACTATTGTTTTCCTGCCCACAGATCCGCCGAGCCAGCCTTTTTAGGTTCTTTTGCGGAATAAGGGCTGGTGCTATAATATGCCAGATGTCGGTGAAAGGAAGGGAATGAAGGATGGCATGAAGACAATAAACTGCCATTTCCCCTAGTAGGAGTCTTAGTATGAAATAGAAAAGGAATGGCTGCCTTTGCTAAAGAGGCGGATTCCTGACTGGGGCATTAAAAGAAGACTTGAAAGCCGCTTTAGAATCAAGAAATTTTTTCTATGGTGGAAAGCATCGAATCCTCTCTTTTCACGAATCCGCAGCAATAAGACGCAGATGTTTTCATGAAGAATAGGCTCTTAGAGTGAGTGGCATTACCGGACGTGAAGAAGAATTAGATATCCAGGCTCGATACCGACTCTTTCTCGAGGAGTGGGAAGAGCTGATTCTATTCCGAATTCCTAAGCCTAATAGATAGTATGAGTTCGTCACTTCCGAATTACCGGCTGTAGGAGTGGAAAGCAACTAGAAGAGGAGTAAGAGAGGAGCGCAGCCTTTACCTACGAGAAAAGCTTGAGTTGAATCAGCAGAGAGTTCAAGAAGATAAGAGCAGAGTCAACAAGACAAGTGTAATGTAAGTGTTCTTGGACATTTATAGGATAAAAAATAAGTCTCAACTTCCTTTGAACTTGAACTATATACTTCTGCTTCACTTACTCCGTCCGGGTAGGAAAAGTGCAAGAATCAGATAGAATAAGTGAATGAGGTGGAGGAAAAATCCCTGATCTCTTCATTCCCTGAGAACAAGGAATCAATAGCCGGACCAGAATGACGGATAGGACAGCTTTCCTATGAGTTCTTGGTTCTGTGAATTCCATTCCAAAAGATTGAAACTGATTCTATTCCCATCAGAGCATGAATCAAGATAGAGTGGAAGTGGATAGTTCCCACTCTGCGGGCCGGGTCTTTTTTCAGGGCGAAGGAAGTCATTCTTTGATTCGTTTTACACCCGTTATATTTTCTATTTTCCATTCTGGTTCGAATCCGAATTCTCTGATGGAATGGGAGAGTTTCAATAGAATAGCTTCTGGGAAAGCAAATAGGCGAGTTCCTCAAGACTAGTCTATTAAAAGAAAGGTTTTTTGTTATAGCTCTTATGAAGGTTCCCCTTTTTTTAAGGAGGGAATTCGTAGTTAGACCAGCGGCAAGACCAAGTAGCTAGAGCCAGTCATCAAAGGCTGGAAGAGCGGACAGAGGCATTGGGAGTTCAGCTCTCATTTTTCTTTTTCATTGTATTGTATAGTATTGAAAGTCTAAGGCTAGTGGTCTTAGTGAAACTTCCAAAAGTCTCTTTCTCTGCCTAGGACTAGTGCTTTTCTTTTGGAATTGGAAAGCTATTTTGATTTTTTCTTTTCAAATTGCTTACTGTGTAAGGGAAGTCGTGCCTAAGCTGGAGAAAGAATTTCATTCCAAAAGATAGGAGAAGTCGAAGTTCCAGTCTAAAAAGGTGCTCTCTCTCATTCCTAAATTGAACTCTTTTTTTAAGATTCAAAAAGATGAAAGGTTCCTAGCCCTTAGCTTATTCTTAAACTACATTGTTCGGGGTAGTCTTATTCACTTTCAATCGTTGTTCCACTGGCTACTGGCTAAATCCTATTTGAGAAGGATCCTAGACTTCTATGAGTATATATATGAGATGAGCGAAAGCAACTTTTCTAGGCATCTTCGACTTACCCGAAAACTCTACCTTTAAGGAGTGAACCTTAGGTAAAAGAACTCTCGGCTGAAGATTCCTGTCCTTTATCGGATTATGATGAAATGACTGGTCCGACCTCTTATCGCACACCGGATGAAGGGAAGGGATAGGATAGAATTTCCTTCTTTCCCGGAGAATGCTACATTCCTTTCAACTCGACTTTCTTAATGAATAAGGCTTTTAGCTCTTGTCTTGACCGCATCTTAACTGAAGCTAATTCCGAAGCTAGGATAAAGATAGTATAGGCAAGTTATCCTCGCATGGAAGCCTTGACTTCCACCCTTCTTACTTCCTAATGCTGATAGGAAAATCCTTATGATAGAATATAGAAAAGATCTCTATCTCTAAAAAAGTTCTAGAGCTGCTTGATTCTATATAGTAGAGTAGCTTAGCTCTCGAGATTCCCATTCCCTTATCTTATTCTTTGGTAAAAATAAAAAAGGATAAGGAATTCCATTCCCAGGACCAAGAACTGATAGAATAGAAT
This sequence comes from Ananas comosus, assembly GCF_001540865.1. NCBI lineage: Eukaryota > Viridiplantae > Streptophyta > Magnoliopsida > Poales > Bromeliaceae > Ananas > Ananas comosus. The sequence continues at coordinate 96,696 of NW_017891402.1, read as the reverse complement.
GATTTCTTTCTTTCGAAGAAAACCCGAAGGAAATTTCCATAGCTTTAGGACGCCGGGAACTCCATTCCCGAATTGAAAGATTTGCTCCGACAGTAGGAAGAGTAGAGTATAAACTAAAGGCCAAAGCTAAAGCTCTCTCCCCCGGAAATTTTATATCTTTCGTGCAGTAGGAGAATATCAAGCTCTTGTTCCGAGTAGCTAGCTACATCCTAAACTAGAAAGAGGTTGAACCCTAATCTTTCCCTATCCCTGACCTGAGCAACAATAGAAAGAATACTAAAAAAAGGGCATAGGCATAGGGCTTCTTTCAAAGAGTCACTTTACCAGATGAGTATGAGGAAAAATCTTATCTTCTTTAGAATAGGCGGCTTTGGGACCTTCATTTCATGCCAGGAAGGGCAATTCAATTGGGAGTCGAATAGAATCAGTCCTAGCTGCCTTGAACTTGAAGAGATCAATAAAAAGAAGAGGGAATGAAGATGCTAGATCAATTCAATTCCAGTAAAGTAAGAGCGGTAACAGATGAAATAGCTAACAGGGCATTCTCTGCACCAGCTCATTCCGACTTCCCGGCCCTCTTCCCAACTGAAGCATAGGTATCACCCCTTGTTTTCCCATAAGATTAAGATACAGGTTCCATTCCCTTTAATGACTTTTCATGGAGAAAGAGTGGTCGGCTTGCCTTTTTTCTCGACCCTATTATCTTATCGTCTTTGTTTTGTCGACTGTTCCCGCATCCCCATCCCAATGCCTGGGAAAGAAATACAGAAAAAACATTCGTTCCCCTGGGCAAGGGGAGTTCATTCAGTCCTGATGGCATGCATGGGTAGTCCTCGTCGTGAGGAAATCCTATAGTAGCAACACAACAACTAAATGAACAGATCCAGTCTCTTTCGAAACAAGGTATCCCGAAGTAGATCTCCATGTGAATAGTAAGCCAAATCAGAAGCCTGCGCCGAATCTTCATTCATCAGAGTTTCCCCGCGTCTGGTCTGGAGACGTCTAAAAGGAATAGAAATAAAAGAACATTCCCTGCTCCAGACCATAAGAAAAAGATAGCTTGGATCGGAACGCTAGTATTAGCGCTAGCGGACTACCGGTGTTACTTACTTTTCCGAGCTACTTTTGAACAGAGGGCCATTGCATTTTGCTTCCCTAAAAAAGGTATTCATCTCAACTAGGGACTTATGCCACTTTCGCCATAAGCAGCCGTTCGCTCAAGCAAAGCAATGGAGTTTTCGAGACTTCACTAAGCGAAGCGTTTCGGTAGTGCTTAACGCAAGGAAAGAAAGATTACGAAAAAAACCTGCTTCATTCGATTACACACGAGCTTCCTTAGAAGTCACGAACTCCCTCAGAATGAAAGCCATACCAATACACAGGAATTCTATCCTCTATATAGAAACCTTCGTAAAGCCGTAACAGCATCGATGCGCCCTAAAGGGGCAGCCTAAGTAACAAGGAAGAGAGAAGCAATGAAGCACCTAATTGAATTGGGATTAAGCTACTTTTGTGCACCCAATGTTTTATTTTTTATCATTTTGTCTGGAAAGTGGTTTCGCCTAGTAGGTATGACGTACATAGAACTCACTCTACTACTTTACTCCTCTTAAGGTGGGTTACCTAGTTTTCTTCATCGCCATGATAATTAGAGCTCTCGATACCACTTTTCAAACTAATTTGAAATGGGAAAATGAGTTTCATCCATCACATGAAAGAAAAGATCAGACTCGGCACACGGATCCAAACCTGTCCCTCAAGATGTAGAAGTTAGAGTGAGCTCTGTCATCTGTTGATAGATTCTTTTCCTTCGGCAGCAAGAGTCCTTTTTTTACTTAAAGTTTAGTCATCAATAAGGAGACAACTTCCTTTGCTTCCTACTCGACTTTGGCTGCTTAGCTTATGCTTCCTCTCAACTTACTGTAGGTAGCTAAGCCTGTCTTATTTATTCACGAATTGACATTTCAATACAATAGAATAGGTTTATTGTATTCTCTTTATTGAATCATTTTAATAATAAAAAAGCTATTCGACGACTGCATCATATAAACGAAATGATTCGCTCGTCGAAATGCGCCTATAATCTTCAATTGATGGACGACTTGGCCCTGTATAAAATACACCATTCACGCTTCAAATACATTGACTATGACTAATCACACCTTTCTGTGTAGCAGCATAATTGAATAGCGATCGTTATGAGCTTTCGACACCTATTTCCTGCCTGAAGGAAATGCATGAGCGAAAGACTCTTTCAGTTCCAATTCTTTATCTAGGCTAAAAATCCTTTCAAAATCCAAATCTTATTCTTACTTATCTTACTTCTTTTTATTTATACGCGGAAAGCTCTATATTCATAGATCGGTCGTTCCAGATGTGATGTTGCAAGCCGCCGATAAGCGCTCTGACGCGAGGCCTGTCTTTACTTTATATGAATGATTACGAGAAAGATCGAGCCCATTAGTCAGCTTTGCCCTTTTGATACGCTAAAGCATAGCAGCTCGAGAACTCACGAAAAAAAGATGCTACGTGACGCTTCATATGCTTTTACAAGGGGAAGGGTTTTTAAAAGAGTGGCTTTAGAGAAAAAGTCCTGTTCCGGTAGCAGGCGCTGTTGACTTCTAGGCGCAGGTGCTGTGAAAAATCTCAGGCAATAATACTCGAGGGCTCTTTGTCGTAGAAATCCTATCTCTCGGTTATGGGACTCGAGGGAGGTCGAAGTCAGGAAGCGTTTAGCGGGTTAGTCTTGCTTATTAGTTAAAGCAACCTCTACTATTTGTAAGGGCTTCTGTAAGGGCTTTCCCGCTGGTGACAAAACTTCTTTCGTCCATCTCCGTCTGTGAAAAGCATTGGCATTCTACTTCCTTCTCTTCCAAATCCCTATTAAAATAGCTTTAAAGACTGATTAAGGTGGCTTTCAGTTCCAGTCACTGTGGCTCTTGCTTGAGCCGGGAAGTACAGAAGGCACAGAGGTGAGAAGTGTTTAGATTATAGATACGAAGGTACGAAAAATAGACAGGTTTCCAGTAAGGCGAGTAAAAGAAGGTTAGACTTTGACATGACAAAAGAGAACGGTTTTCCTTTTAAAAGATTAGTAGAATAAATAGATATACGTGAAATGAGCCCTCTTCCTCCTTTCTTCCAATGGCCAATTCACCACTTCACTTACTTACTTCATACCGGCTTGGACAAGGAAAGTAGCACTAGAAAAGCAAATAGATAGAGTACAAGAGAGCACTAAATAGGTGTAGAGTGCGGAGTAGCGAAGGGGCTTTGCTGACGAAGCGAAGGCCTTTCGAAGGAGGCCCCCCCAATGAATCATTTTTTTGCTATACGAGCATAAACAATAACCATTTTGAATACCTGCTTGCTGGTCGAGGGAGAACTGGTTGGATTCATTTTAAAGGTATAAGATCATAAAAGAATCCAATAAAGGAGTCCGACTATAGAGTCAGGTTTTCCCTTCATTTTCCACGTAGGGAAGCATAAAAGGAAAGCGGTCCCTTACCTTGTGACCTCTATTTCCTTCCAATAATTGAACAAGGAAAAGAAAATAAAAAAAGAAGCTCGCACTCGGTAATAAGACTTGAACATGGATTCTTTCCCATCGACTGGACCTTTCACAGAGACCAAGGCCTGAACCTTCACCAGCTGACGTGCCTACTCGAATGAGTCTTTCATACAGTGTGCAGAGTGCTTGCTTCAGCTCCAGCTACTAAAGCCAACCAATAGACCTGTTCATACAACAATATTCCAACTCGTCTTCCTGCTCCAGTTCTTTCTTTATGCCTTCGTTCGTTCCTTTTCTCTTGACCAAGTTCTAGGCCTCTACGAACAGCAAGTAGCTCAATGACAAGTATGTCCGCTCGTGGTCTAGCTCTACTGAAAGGTGTCAACCATAAGCTGTAGGACTTTCTCAGAACCACACCAATACCTGCTCCATTATTGGGGAGGGAGCCATCTGTATTCATTTTGTCCCAGCCTTATTCCGCCCAAGAACACGAGCCATTAGTTGGGGATTCAGGCGTGAAGCTACAGCCCCAATTACCAGCCATAGACCTTTGTTTGCTGCCATCCTTGTCCTTTAATAAAAATCGTTACAGTCTAAACTAAGCGAGATTAACAAATCGCTTCACTTAATCAGGTCTACTTTTTTTTTTGGTACAACCACAAAAAAATATGTTCTTGTGACGTTATGTCTATATCTGCCTAATAGCGCAAGTGACTGCATTGCAGATGAGAACGGCAGAGAAATTGTTACCTTTAGTAGCAGGTAACAGGGTTTAACGTAAGATAATAAGTTGGCCTTCAATCTTCGACGAAAGCTAACTTTATTGCACTTCCAAACGTATCTTGTGTAGGGTAAAGAACAAGTGTTCGATGTCTTCAGCTCCCGACCAGCAAAGAACACATCGCGAAGTGATCTTTTCAGACCTTTCCGTCTTAGCAGGTCTTGGGTGAGAAGCTTGCCTATGACTGCCATCCGCAATAGGAGTATTTCGGTACATTCATGGGTGCCATATACTACTATTACACGGAATTTTGGGGTGTAGAACTCGACCAAGCGGAGGCGTTTGAGAACAGTCCATGTGAACACCTGGTAAAAACTAAATAACCCTAGGGGGGGAAGTGAAATATCTCTTATCCATGTCCAGACGTCCATAAGATCTGCCGATGTAGGAATAGGGAGGTTCCAAGCGCCATCTTGGTTGAGTGAACAGACCTTCATCTTTCTGCCAAGTCCCGAGTCATAGATAACCCGCTCACCAAAAAGGTCGAGTAGCCTGCCTTGGTCCAGCCAGATATCACTCCAAACATTGGTATCCGAACCATCTCCAATAAAGGTCTTTATGGATTCCTTCAACCGATCCCTGCAAGATAATATAGACCTCAAAATAAAAAATGTATTCCAAGAAAGATGAACATCCAAAAAGGAGTTCTTTCTAATATAGTGCTACTTAATACTACAGTCTACCCAAAGAGAAGGTTGGTTGGTGACGACTTTCCACCCCTCTTTCATCATGGCTGCCATACATATTGCAGTCTCAAATCCAATCGAAGGCCAAGACCACCCTCCGATTTAGGACGAGACGAAGAGACCGAAAATCTTCTTTTCAGTTCTTGTCCTGCCCAGAGAAAAGCGTTTGAAGATTCTATCAATGCATTTCATAGTGCGCTTAGACAATTCAAAGGCCGACGTCCAAAACGGAAACCGGTTAGAACCGACTTGATCAGTTCCAATCTCTCACTGTACGAAAGGGTCTTTGCCTTCCACCCAACAAGCTTGGCTTGGATTTTGTCCCATAGGGGCTGGCAGTGTGCAGAGGGGATGATGAGGGGGCAAAGCGGAAGAGAAAAAAGGTTTTTTATTTTTAGGTAAGCAACTCCTAACCCCAAGATACCCGAGATAAGTCAAGGGTCCAGGCCTTTCCTGAAAGAAAGACCCTGCTTTTGTGCCAACTAAGAGAGAGACCGGAGGCTGAAGCTAAATCCTCATCAAGTTCCAAGGCGGAATGGGGGCTAGGTAAAGAGCAGTAGATCAGATCATCGGCAAATAATTGTTGGGTAACTGGATTTTTCTCTCTTTGGAACATCAGGCGAATCTGACCATATGGGACGACTTTCTCATTAATGAGAATAGAGAGGCCTTCCATAGCGATGCAAAACTACAAGTAAAGAGATAGTGGATCTCCTTGCCGAATTCAATGACTGCTAGTGAAAAAGCCGAAAAGTGATCCATTGCACAAAACCGAGAAACTTGGGTTAGTAAGAAACTCCTTGATCCACATTATCCACTTCCTATTGAAGCCGAGGTCATCGAGGGCAAGTAGGAGAAACTCTCGATCAATCGCCGCCTTGTGAAGATCTATCGAAGCTTTAGTTTTTTCTATTACGTATGACTAATTCTAAACCTGAATGATCAATCTGTATGATCTTATGAAGAGCGAGAAGCTTGCTAACAAAAAAAGATGCCGCGGTCAAGACGAGCTTCAAAACTAGAGGGCGTGCGTTAGCACTCCAGCTTTTCAGCCTTTGTTGGGCCTGGTCCATTCTAGTCTATCTCGCTTGTTTTTAGCCTGAATGGTGAATGGCCCACCCTTTCTTTGAACCTTGTCAATGATCGAACTTACAGATATGAACTGAGTGCCATTTGATGAGTAAGATCGAACAAGGGAGAGGGATATGGAAAGGATGAAGTAATGAAAGAGGAAGTCATTGCTAGTAGTAACGACTTGTCACGATCCATTGGTTCATATAGAATCCATGTCCTAGGTCTATCAAAAAACATTCTTTTCGCTAAGCGTATATAATAAAATAGAGTGAAAGGGTCCACCCCGAAACCAAGGGGGTACTAACTAACAGCTGAGTCCTCTCCGAACCGCAGGAGATAGTTGCCCATCATACGGCTCACCAACTTCACTTGCCTCTAAGGAGGGCTCGCTCCGGGCAGGTTCGGATCACTTACAATACACGGCCCTACGAAGGGGTTAGGAGCTCAAGATGATTCTTTCTTTGTCGAGACGAAAAAGGAACCCATCTTTTCGACTGGAAAATGTGAGTCTGTTTTGTCCACTTTATTCATCCCCCTCTATCAAAATGATCAAAAAGGAAGGTACTTCTTATTCCCGTGTTTGATCTTTTCCATCTCTGCCCCGCTTCCATGTGGGCAGAGACCCCTGTAGAGAATGAAGAGGGGCCAAGGATCTTCCTCTCAAGAGTGCTTCTCGAGGCTCCACTCTCCCCCCTGAATAAGTAAGGCTCCGTTAGCCTGGGCTGAGATGGGGATAAGGAGTCAGGATTGAAGCCCCCAACGTTCTGCCAGACACTGGACAGGGGTAAGCTCTGTAAATGTGTAGAACCAAGTGTAGTGTGGTGTAGTAGTAGGCACTTCTAGGCCCCTTCCCGGCTACTGGATCACTCCAGTGCTTCGGGTACTACGGACCCTCTGCCATCCATTGCAGCAGAGCCGTTTCATGAGCGGGGGGGGGCTAAGCGCAGTTCTTTGAATCAAAGGTTGAATGAAATCGAAATCGATTCTTTTATAGATATCTGGATAGATGGATCTATCTTTCTATTCATATAGATTTTGCAATCAGCCCCAAATCCTTGATTTGGCCAGGAAACAAAGCACTGCTTTGGGCCCAGGAAGCGAAGGGAATGAGCTCTAAGCTTCTCCTCCACACTTCTTTATTTCTCCGTGCCCCTTCCGCATGCGCTTCGCGCGCCATTGGCGCTTTGCTCTCCTCTTATTTCTTCATTGGACGGTTCGGATGGACTTCGCCGTTCTTTCCCAACGAAAATGGAAAGGGCTGTATCACATCGAGATGTCGATTCGTTTTCCGCCCCAAATGAGATGGGGAATTAGTCACCTCTGTCCCTTCATCTTTCTGAATTGAATCGAGGCCCGGCACGGCTCGCGTCGTTCCAACAACCGACGGGGAGCACCTCAGTATACGATCGCGCGCAGTAACTGGGAGTCCTATTAGACCTAAGGCCAACTTCCATTCACCAAATCCAGGTTCATCTCGTGTAGTGATTGTGGACTCGTACAAGGATATGGAGTCGACGGTTGATGTATCAGACTCGACCCTGTCTTTCGTAGCATGCATTCCCATCTGTGTCGCAACTGATTCGGTAAGCTACGTGTCCGGTGCACGGAAAACTTCCTTCGGTCCCCCAACCTTACTCATGGCAACCTTCCGGCCGCCCAACGACCTATAACGCTAGTCACTACTCCCACTGGGGCTAGGAAGTAAGCCCCACAACCCAAAGCGGCGAAGAACAAATAGAATTTGCTACAAAAGCCGGCTAACGGGGGTATTCCTGCGTATGAGAACATCGTAATGGAGAAGGTCATAGCCGAAATAGGATTCGTTTTGGCTAGAGCGCCCAAATCCGCTATATATTTGACACGGGTTTGCCGTAATGCTGGAACTATGGCGAATGCATCTATCGTCATTGATGCATAAATAAATATACCAATTAGTAGTGATTGAATTCCTTCTATGGTTCCACATGAGAAACCAGTACGAATATAACCTACATGTCCAATCGAACTATGAGCTAGAGGTCTTTTGACTTTCGTTTGGGCCATGGCGGCCAGTGCTCCTAAGATCATAGAAGCAATGCTGCAGAAAAAGAAGATTTGTTGCAATGTACCTCCATAGGAAGCAACAATAGAAACACGTGACATATTTGCAGAAATAGAGATTTTAGGCGCAATAGAAAGGAATGCTGTCACCGGGGTGGGTGAACCCTCATAGATATCAGGTGCCCACATATATAGAGTCAAAAGATAGATTGAGTCCGAGGGAGAGGGGGGTTTTCTTCGGGGCTCGAGAGATTGAATAGATAGGGCCCCACAAGTTGTTAATTCGCCGCTGGGGAATTCACACAAAAGGGAACGAGGAATTCTCAACGAAAAAAGTGCTCTCTGAACCGAACGTGAAAGTTGTTTTCTATCAGACGGCTGTTCACGTAACTCCACTCTCGGCTTGGATTATATATCCATTTGGTCCGCTCTCGGCCATTCCACACGCTGCCTAGCAGAGACGTGGTTATCTGAAGAGGATTCTCTCTTTTGTAGTAGATGCCGAACCTGCTGCTCAGTGGGCGGGCGCAGCAGCTACATGGACCCCTTCCTTTATCTTGTTGCCAGCGCTTTCCCGGGCCGAGCCGGAATTCTTTATTCTAACTTGGCAGGCAAAGCCCGAAGGAAGGCTGCTATCCCCTCGGCCTTCTTCGTTTTCGATGAAAAACAAATCGACATCTCAATCTCCGAAAGCCTTTTCCTTACCCCGCCGCATCTCCCTCCCTTCGTCGAGCCTTTCCTTTAGTGGTTTGGGAAGCATTCCCTTATCTGAACGTCGGCAGGCATTCAGGAATTCCCCTTTTTTTGCCCCGGGGTTGTTTTGGTTTGAACATAGGCTCAAACATGATTGGAGGGGTCCTAGCTACGCCATGCGTTCAATACAAAAAAAAGGCCTCTTGGAAGCAGCAGGGATGACAAAAAGAGGGCGCTTTCCTGTGTTGCACTGAAAAAAGGACAAAGGAGAAGACGCTCTTCGACTTTCTTTCTTCCTCCCGCGCCCGCCTAAGCCCGGCCCGCGTTAGAGGGGAAGATTAGCAAAGCGGAAAAAGACAGAGGGAGGGGGAGCAGCATCTTATTCTCTTCGCGAGAACTTAACTTAAACTTAAGGATCGGAGAAGCATTCGGAAGGGGCGAGGCCTTCATTTCGTTGGCAGAAGCAGAAAGGATCCAGGGGCTTCGGGGAACCCAAAAACGAAGTCTGTTTACTTTTATATTAGATAGAAAGACAAGAGATAGATGATATATATTTTTAGGAAGAATATATACATCCCTTGACTAAAGATGTCTATGTATCTATTATTTAATCATCTCCCGATCGATTATCTTTTATTTTCTTTATCTAGTTCGCACTGCTCTTTCTCTCACAATTGCATCAAAGAAAATAGAGAGAGAGAGAGCAGATGGATCCTATCCCCTATATCGAACACTCATTCCTATATATTGATAGAAAGATCTTCGTCACGGACTTTGCCTTTGTTCCATTTTTCTATTATAGGAATTCCTCATATCCAAGGCAGCTTCCCACAAACACCCCACCCATACGACTATGTCGCCTTTTGAATCGACAGTTGATTGGGCTTCATAGCTACTTTCATTCAAAAGTAAACCGAATAGAATATTAGTCAATAGGCTTCTTTCAGTAGCAAACATCTTCATTTTTACCGGGCGTAGCGCACCTTTGGTACTTCAGTAGGGCAAGCAGTTTGATAGTGACTTCTTTCTTAGGGTAGGGCGACGAAGACTTCAATGACGGAAAGGTAAGAGGGTCGCCTTTGGAAGCGCCAGCGAAAGTTGTTGAAAGCCGGGAGAAAAAGCGAAAGCTTGCTCGAAACGGCCCCCTAACCCTCGGAAGCGAAGACGCAAAGCCTCACTTTTAAAAAGGAAGGAGTGAGCCTGACTGAATCCATCCATAAACCCGGAAAGGAAACGAAGTTCGTTCCCTTTCGTCAAGTGGGTAAGGTAGGCGAACCACTTAAGCTTTGCCTTAGACTGACGGAACAAAGCTAAGAAGTAGGCTGAATGGAAAAAGGAAAGGGACAAGGGCGGTCGTCGCTTGGCGCGAAGGCTGCTGGTTCGGTACGGTACTAAAGGTCCTCGGACTTCCAGGCGGTTTTTCTTTTGGGCAGCTGTGAACCCTTGGATCTCGCCAATACAGCCTCCTATGGTTTTCGTTACCGAGATATCTTTTCTTTTTTTTTTCCCAGGGATTTTTTGGGTAATCAGCTCCCATGCTGCAAACAGTCAAATCTGAACCGTTCTCGCTCTTCTTTCCTCGTGGGCAGGAAGCACACCAGCAGCGTGCGTTGCGTGATTCCACTGTGTTTTTTGCACTTGACTGGGTGGACAGTTGACCGGAAGATAACTTCGATTCGCCCGGCCAGCAGGCGGGCGGCGTGCTTATCTTGTGTGACAACACTACAGAGCGAGTAGCTCTTCTAGTCGGGCAGCTGTGTGACAACACTCCAGAGAAAGCGGCGCTTTTGTGTAACATGCTATGGTCTCAACGCCCTTACGAGGTAGTGATGAGTTTCACGCGCTCTAAGCCCGGCCCGCGCGCAGTTAGGAGGATTGGCCGCAATCTGAGCGGTACCACCCATCCTACCCTACTACCTATAGGGGGCCGTCCGTCCAACAGCCGCCCGAAGAGGAACTGCAGTGATCTTGAATAGGGATCCTACAGCGATAGATAGAATCCCCATAAAAATACCACTAGATGGAGCACCAGTGATTTCGTATCCGGTCAAAATCTTGGCTAATTGATCGAAGTGGGTAGCTCCAGTAGACCCATAGATCATGGAACAAATAGGGTGGGTAGGCCCAACCACCACACTACACGTATAGACGCGAACCCCCCTCCTTACCGTACGTGCGACTCTCACCGCATACGGCTCGCACAAAGACTCCAAAATCCATCCCGAGCTTTTTATTCCACCTCTCCTCTCCAATCCTCGATTAAACTTGCCTTCCCCAGCTTCAAAAAAAAGGGCTTAAACGGCTTGAGCCCTTGCTTGTTCTTGAGCGCGCAAGGCGCTCGGAACGCTGATTCTTGCTTCAAAACTCAAGGGCTAAAGCACTCCAGCTTCGAAGCTGGAGTTTGCAACTTCAAAACTACAGGGCGCGCGCCCTCCTGCAGGGTGGGCGCTTCCTTCGTCTATCGTATGTATCGCTTGGCTTCGTCCCGAACCAAGGAGGCATGAAGGCGGGCGCGTGCGTGTGCCGACTGCAGAGACTACAAGCCGACGCCGGAAGCGACTCGCTTCTATTCTCGTCTCGTTGGGATTGGATATAGATGGGGAATCTCTATAGATCGTCTTTTTTTGACAACCTCTCTAAAACGCATACGATACAATTTCACTTCACGGCACGGCCAAAAAAAAAGAGCTTCACTCGGTTGGCCCTCCTACGCTGACGCCTACTTTCTCTTCTCTTAAGTCTACAACAAGTGGGAGAGGCAGGATTCGAACCTACGTAGAAAACCTTCAACAGATTTACAGTCTGTCGCTTTTGACCACTCGGCCACTCTCCCCTTCCCGGGCCGACGCCCCCCGATCAGGGTTCCTGAATAAGAAGGATGGCGGCCTTCGTTCTTAAGTTAAGAAGATTGAAGGGAACTATTAGATTAGCTAGCGTTCCGGGAGAATAAATAAGGTCATTTAGTAAGTTCATAACAATTGCTGTAAAGCAAGGGGCAAAGCTTCTACGACAGCTTCCCCCTCATTGCCATCGTCGGCCTTCCCCAGCTCCCCTCCTTCGTCCCTTCTGGCTAAGCATCTTTCGGCGGAGGAAAGGAGGCGAGACCTCGCTTCTGGCGAAGCAGCGAGTTCATGAGCAAGTGAATGAACGAGCTGCGAGTGAAGTGCAACAGTCGTAAGGCGAGCCATGTTCCTAAAAGGAGTGACCATCTTTTCTTCCCTTCTACTGACACTGAGCGAGCAGCAAGCGTAGGCAATAGTTTCTGTAGGGGTGGGGCGCAAGCAAGCCTTTTCAGGCTCCGCTAGCTAGCTAGCGTACTCTTCTGCTATCAATGAAACCGAAAGAAAAGAAAAACCAGTGCCCTTTCGTATAGATCGAGACGCAGTACCTTTTTCTTTACTTCTTCCATAAACGGAAGAATGGAAGGCGATAACACTTCTTCCTTATTTGAAGAAATGATATCCTCGTGGAAACTCTTTCATTTCATAGAAGTTCTTCTTCTTAAGAAGCAAATAGCATTTCCTATTTCTTTGTCCCCTGGACTAGACCTATGTTGATTCTGAATTATCCGTCGCTACGCTGTTCCCAAGGACTAGCAGAATCGAAATAGCGAAATTCTTGGGTCATCTCAATGGGTTCAGAAACCACACGTTTCTCTGGATCATCATAGCGTACTTCCACATATCCACTCAGAGGAAAGTCTTTTCGTAATGGATGACCCTCGAAACCATAATCTGTTGATATACGGCGTAAATCCGGATGATTGATGAAAGAAACACCAGACATATCCCATACTTCTCGCTCCCACCGGCCGGCTGATGGAAATGGACTGACTACCGGAGATATTCGTGTTACTTCGTCTGCACTTGTTTGTACACGAAAGCGTGAGTTATACCGAGTACTCAGTAAATTATGGACAACTTCAAATCTTCGTTTTCGAGAGGGATGATCAACTCCGCAAATATCGATCGAAACTTGAACCCTAGTATAGGTATGCCATTTTAGAAAGCACAACAATGGAAATGGGTAGTCAGTATTGGTATAAGATCTATTCCCATGTTCCGATCTTTTCATTTTATGTATCCATTTCTTGGGTAAAATCTCCCAACTATATTTGAAAATGGATTGGTTATCCATAACAATAAAGAAAGCTTGATTTTAGTTCTGCTTCTTGCTCAGAAAGACTTGTCGGAAATCGCCGGTTGGGTTGGTCCGACCAAGAAAGGCATGGGAGTGGAGAGGCGGAAGTGAAAGACTGGCTACCTATAAGGATCCCTCACTGCACACTTTCTATAGTTAGTTCTGTATCCAGGATCGGCTGCATGCTCTAGTGTTGAATCGGGTATAGAACCCAGGATGCTTGGTTACAATTCAGAATCTGCTAAACCATCTTTGCTCTAGTTTTTGTTGTTTTTGATGTTGAAACGGTCTTTCTTTATCCATGGGCAATGAGTTTCGATGTATTGGGCCTTTCCGTATTTATAGAATAGAAAGAAGCTTTTTCGTGCTTGCTTGCGAGCATTGGAATGGCCTGAATGGAATGAATATTAAGAAAAAAAAAGAAAATATAAACCATTGAGACAGTGTTAAATTCTTTTCAACATTTCCTATCAGAAGACAAATTTCAGTGATTTCAACTACATCGAATGATCTTTCGAATTAGTCAAGACTCTCCAGTTTATGGCCGCCTCTCTATGGTACCAGTTGTTGCTTCATTTTTCTTTTTTCTTATTTACTTTACTTTGCTTTGCTCGCGATTCCACTTTGATCGTCTTGGGTTGGTACCAAGATCGAGTCCTAGGCAAGCGGACCTAATTTTCACAGCCAGCACAGTAACAATGAAAATGGCTCCTTCTTTCTTTAGTAAGAAAGTCTTAAAGAATGCCTGAAGATTTCCTAGCTATGGGAGCTATAATATAGCAGGAGGGATGTTCATTCAGTACCGATTCTTATTCTTTTTTTACCCTTCGGGGAGTCGATCAGTCCTGTGGAAGTCTATTTGCCGAGCTGCCTACCTAAACCAGAGGCAGTTATATATGCTATAACGAAACATCATAATAAGGTATATAAAAAAATCTTTGAAGAGGACAGGCGATCTTTTACTACCAATCACAAGTTTCATGTTGGACGCAGTACTCATACTGGAAATGACGATCAAGGATGACTCTAAAAATCGCCATCTAAAGTGGACTTCTTAAGCATAAGCATTTTGAAAAGAAAAGAGTTCACCACGAATTAGTGAATCAGGCAGGATCTTTTTTTTTTTTGTGCGGAATAAGACACAGCGGGTCAATCTTTTCCAATTTGACATAACCAATGTGAAATACTCATACTAATACAAATGTGGGAGGGATCAAGAAGATGCAGGGTCGTTCATCTGCTTGGCTAGTCAAGCATGAGCTAGTTCATAGATCTTTGGGCTTCGATTACAAACAAAGGAATAGAGACTTTACAAATAAAGCCCGTGCTTTCATTTCTTTTTTTTTTTTTTAATCTTTTATTTTATAAACCGCTGACGGAAGAAGATGAACAATTTCTCGATCGAAGTCATCGAGAAAGAAGTTTAGAAGGACATATGCCAGAAGGCCCACAGGTGGTATTCCCGAATCAATCGACCAATCTCTTTTGTCTTCGTCCAAAATAGACAGATTAAGAAAGGACCCAATGAGATTGAAAAGAAAAGTTTTCGCCACCTTGTCCCTTTTAAAAGCGGTAAAGAACAATCAATTCACAGGCTATAACAATCTTTCCTTTATGGGAAGGATGTGCCTACCACGAATTAATGCGTTTAGTTTATGTTCCCCTTCATGCTATAATAGGGCAATGTCTTGATGAGGGGAACGATGCCACACCAACCTAAGCTAATTCATTAGAGAAGTGGTGCCTATCTGCTTCTTAGTGAGAAGCGAAGCGGGCAAAGGCAAGCGGAAATGCAATTGGAAAAAATCCCGATGACTTATACGGAACTGCTGCCACAACTAATGCAGAATCATAAAATAGCCCCAGTGCCGCTGGAAGCAATGCAAGCCCCATACCCCCAATGGTACGATCCAAATGCGAAATGCGACTACCATGCAGGGGCAGTCGGTCATTCCACGTAAAATGGATTTCTTTGGCAATCTCCTATTATTAAAAAAGGGGAAAGGGCAGATTTGCTTAATCTTCTTTTTCATTGCACCTCGTAAAAAGGGGGCCTCTACAACTTGCTCGCACACTTAGAACTTATATATTTTCTATTTTCTTTAAAAAGTTAGTTAATGAATAGAGGTAGTTGATGTAGTTACAATAATTGGAATCGAGATTGGGTTGGTGTTAAGTGTACCTGACTGAGTACAAGATCGAAAAGAATGCTTTGCATTCACATTGAGATGTCCAAGATCAAAGGAACGATCTCAGAAGCGGATTTTGTTGTAAGAAAAACCCTTTTAACTTGAAGAGATAGATTAAGTCTAAGGCGTCAGTCCGAAGGTCCTGCCGGAGTGAAGAGAGGGAGGGAGGATTGAATAGAAACAGAGAAGGACATTGTGTCCTTTTTCCCTTTCTGCACTATCCAAAATATTCTATTTGGTTAATCTACATAAGAGAAGCGAGACGGGAGAGTACGCTCAGCTTCTCTACGACCACTCTTGGTTCCAAAGGACCCAAATACCACCCACAAAACCCACCGGATCTACCCTCCGAACCGATTCGAAACCCAAGTTTTCAGAGACCCTCTTAGCTGTCCAGTCCTTTCACAATAACAGGGATGCAAGCCAAGCCCCTATAAGATGCCCCAATATTTATATTTATATTTATATTTATATTTATATTTATTTATAAAGAAGTGGGGACCTGTGATGATACAGTAGCAAGGATTCACGATCAAGCTTGATAAGGTAAAAAGGGATCTTTCCTTTCCCCTCATTGAGTTAGTCCGGTCGAGCAATAACATACTTCCTACTAAGGTAGGGTGACTTACGGGTTCCAACACAAAAACTATGATAGTCAGTTATTGCCTTGAAAGTGTAGGGAAAGGGCTTGACTTTAGGCTTCCACATCATCGTAAGTTTCAAACCATAAAGTAAGGGCGAAAAGCATCCGCAGTGTCCGGGCCAGTTCTTTTTTTTTTCTAGTTATTTACAAGCAACAAAGCCTGTTGAAAGCCAAAGAGTACGGTAGATAGTAGCACGCTTTTCAGTATTGCCAGTAAAGCAATAAGTACCCTAACGAGTTGAAAGGACAGTGACGGCATGATTGTGAAAAGAGAGTGAAAGTGATTCGCATAGCATGGTTCCATTCCAGGTTCTCAAGTTTCAAGCTCGAAAGCAATCCAATACAGGCTCATGTCGTTAGGGCTTCCCCCGAATCCATAGTTTCATCCAGTCCGGGTTTGGACAAGAAGTTAGGCCCTCTTTCGCTAGTCCGAGAATCCAGTTCAAGTTGAAATATGCATCCAAACCTCTCTTGAGAAAGCATTATCGCACCTTACTTATAGAATAGAAGCGAGCTTAAACTATAAAGCGGCTATCCAGTAACATCGACCCTTCCCTTGACAAACCTGCCTTTCTCAAACTCGGGCTTGACTCTCGTTCGGGACATAGGCACGGAACTCGCAGGCCTTCTTTCTTGCTTGATTAGGGATCTTTTTCTTGAGGTTGAGTTTCCCACGTTTTCTGGCACTGATCCTTGCTTGCGAACAACATCGTTACTACGGCACAAACACTGGTGCCCCCTTATCCTATAAAGTGCAAGAAAAGGTATACGCAAGTGCAGTAGTTCAAGGCAGGCTGGCTAGGAGACATCCGACTTGCTTACTTTTCGATTTGTTAACAGACAGGAGGGCATAGCCGCGTGTTATTCCCTTCTATAACCTCCAATTTTCCGATTCAAATGGTCTCCCGCTCCGCAAGCGCCTCCCCTGTTAAGAGTACGCTAAGCCTTTGACACTCTGGCAGGAGGAAACATCACCCCTGCTTAATCATACTGGTTATTTACAGAAAGGCCACTGAAACACTTAATGTCATTTGTACCCTTTAATAAAAAGATGCAAAAAGACCTAGGTACTAGACACTGGTCACGGGTCTCCTATTCTTGTTGAATCCTCTGGGGGTGGGAAAGGCTTCAACTTTAGTAACTGCCTGCACAGCACAGGGAGGGCGTCGATTCCCCCCTTAATAGTCAATAGTTAGCTGCTTCCGATACTGATAACAGCGGCGGGAATAGGAGCCGAAAGCCAGATTGAGTTCCGACTGAACTATCAGTAGAGCAGTTGTACTCCCTTCACCTACCAAAATAGAATTGGATTTGGTGGGGCGCAACGCAAATAGAAAACAAACATTTCCGAACCATCCGAATTCTCCATGAAGAGAGATTTTTCGAGTTGCTTGTGCCTGCTAGTACTAGTACATCTGAGAATGATTAATTGGCAAAAATAGCCCTTGGCTATGGAACAAAGGATTATCCCGGATCTGCCCCTTGAACCAGTTATGGATCAATGGGTTCTCGGTGAACCGGATAAGGGTGATCAACCACCTCCGCCACTTATCCCTCTATCGTCCAGGCTTTTGTCCCTATCCACGTGTGATTGAAAAATAAATTCAAGGGTGCTGCTTTTGCTCGGGAAACCAGGTTTGGTTGAAATGCTACTGGTGGTTGGTGCTCCCGGCCGCAGTTGGTGCATCATAAACGACCGAGCTTAGAAAGAAGAGGAACATGCTATGGCTCTGCCGTTGGGATGGATACGCGGGTATTGGTTCTCGAACGGACTCTGCAAAATTTTGAATTGGCTGCGGAAGCACTATCTATTATTCATTGAACTTAATAAATGATCAGAGTTGTATAGTGTTGCACTGCAACCACCTGCCCCATGCATAAGGGCTTATCCTAATCGGGGGCCTGGAACGACAATGACAGAACACTGATTGGGAAAGGCCTAGAAAACGGAAGGTGAAGAAGCTAGCTGCTCTAAATAGACATTTACCCTGCAGCTTGAGTTGTTGAAACTGATGAAACATCGAGTGATTTCGAATCCGGTGATTCATTAAGAATATGGTCTCCGGCATGTGAGGCGCTTGCGTTGTCGAAGGGGCACAGTGCGAGTAACGAGAAGAGAGTATCCGGGGAGAAAGAATATCTCTTTGTGACCAAGATGATCCATACAGAGAGGTCCTCCACAAAAAGCTCTACCCCGAACGACGCCGTTTACCAGTTCGGTGAGACTCCAGGGGACAGTCGTGGATAAGAAAGATTTGCAGTTTAAGAAGCGAAAATTCTGTCAGCTGTACATGCGCTATACTCGGAAGATCATGGCAGTCACCCCCTTTCAGTGCCCAGACATAGAATGAATGTGTGGGGGCGGTGACAGCACTGAAAGAGGCTGGTTTCAGCGCAGACCACTTGAGGGCCGGCCGTCTTGATGCAACTGACAGAGGACTGTCGAAGAGCTGCTGAAACAGGCAGAGGAGAAATACAGCCTAAAGCAAAGAGCCATCGAAGAAGTTGGGCCTTAACGCTCCGTAGAGTAAGAAGCAGAGGTACAAAGAAAGATGATTTACTGCCATCAGACGGAACATTGGAAGGCAAATTTTCCTACAAAACGGATGAATCAGTAAAATAGAAAGTGGAATGGTATAAACCTCGTGTACCTACTTAATCCACTGCAGCTTTGTATACCCTGGCTGTAACATCAGACATTGCATTGATCAGCCTGCTATTGTTGGTGTTGGAACTCTCACCCACTTCTACTGGCAAGATAAAGTCTTTCCTCCTTTTCCCTCCTCCGAGGTCGCTGCTCAATTGGCTAAGTATGCATTTCTGAGGATGTGACTTGCAAGCCAACCGCCCTATCTATAACTAATAAAATGTTTCATTTCATCCAACCCTGTAGCGAGTTAAAGAGCGAGAACTAGAGCGTTAAAGTAAAGGGGAATTCGATACGCGAAGAGGGAGTTGGAAGAAAGAAACCTCACAGACCCGAATGCGAAAAGACAATAACGATGCTGCTAACCAAAGCCCGAAAACTAAAGTAATAGCAAATCATCTACTGATAGATTGAATTGATAGGCTCGTGCATAATCAATAGAGGAAGGTATTCCATAACTCGGACTGTTGGGAGAGGAAAGGATGCCTTTTTTTTAGTTATAGATAGTTCGAGACCTTTCGAGTGGAATGAAATGGAAGGAGCTACCCGTGGGTATGGGAATGACTTTCTCTAAGGCGAGAGGAGGTCGATTTCTTTTATTCTATTTTCGATAGGAAGTAGAACTATGACAGGTGGCTAGCTATGATTTAGCTTTTTGGCCGTCTCGGCTCCACAGGTTATTGTACTCTTAAAAAGAGAAATGTTATCATTATCTGATAGGAGTCCCTTCGAGTCCGATTCTTTTTCCCACTTAAAAAAGCAGCTTCACAAACAAGGTAAGCAGGCGACCTTGCCTGAATACTTTTTTTAAAGACAGAACTGAATGCGGCGAGATTTCATCAAGTCGACATCGAGGTCTTGATTAGATTGAGACGGTCCTTTTTTTCTTTTGTATGTAGTTCATGGCTTTCTTTTTCTATAGAGAGGACATAACTTGTTCACGCCCGCCCCACTATATCCAATAAAAAAGAGAGGCAAAGCTTTTACCCGAAGCGAGATAAAAAGCCCTTTCTTTCCTATCTATTTGATATCCTTTCCTTACCCTTACTTTCCCCATGGAAATTCTTTTTTCAGTGTGGCAGGGCCAGACTCACTATATACTGACGGGATTGTGATCTGGGACAGAGGGTCCTTCTTATTTTTCTCGAAAGCGAGTTCTTTCTTTTACAGCCTTATTATTCTCGTGCGCGGACAGAAAGGGCAGAGGCAAGCAAGTCTCTTTTTTTGTCTTCAGGAGTTTAACAGGTTCTTGTTTACCTACCGCTTTCCTATCACTACTCTATTTTCTAAATAGGGTCGGGCGAGCGGGTCAAACCTATTCGTCGACCATTGCCCTGTCTTATCTGAGATGGTCGAAAGAATAATTCGAATCGGGACGGAGGTTTTCGTGTTCTTTCATTAGAAGAAGGAAGTGAAGTTGTAGAAAGAGTAGAGCCAAGTCGGGAATAGCAAGTGAATTAAGATAAAGTAGAAATGCTTTTTAATAAATTTGACGAATCTAATAAAGATGGAAGCAAGGCAGGTAAGGTTGTTTACAACTGATTCAGAAAAGCCCGGAAAGCATCTATCAAGATATTTCTCTTTCTAGCTTTCCTCCTCAAGTGCCACTTTCTCATAGATAGGATGGTTTTCAGGTTTTTCTAAAAGTGTATAGTATAAGTATAGTCTAGTCTAACCTCTATTCAATAGAAGTCTCTTTAACTCCTTTCGACAGCTGAACGTGTATCCAAAGAAAGATACTACTTTCCTTCCCCTGACATCTATGATATGAAAAAAGCCCTTCTTATAGATTTAGATTAGATTGATTTTCTTTTTCAAATAAAAAGACAGAAATAATCTTTACGAAACTGAAAGCGTCGAAAACATACTTACTTCAGTTCAGCCAGCTTAAACAACTATTTATACCTATGAAGATGACTATCATCAGTACAATTTGAACATATGGGTAAGAATGATCTTTCATTTCCTATGATATCCTCCCTTCTACAAGGGAAATTCTTGATTCTATTTATTTCCACTTCTTTGATTCCTTATTACATATTCGCTAAAGATCAGATCTATCTCAAAGAAAAGATGCGATTTTTATTTTGACGGGATCATGATGCGACCCTTACCATCCATAGCATAAACTCTCCAACTTTATTACTTGGAAGGTTATGCCAATAAGCGTAGCCACTTTCAGTTAGGATCCCTGTAGCTTTTCTTCTTTTGACTGCAACGATGAGTGAAAGAATTTTTCTTTTCAAGAAAACGTGCACTTCAGAAAAGCCAGTAAGTAGAACTGGTTACAGAGAATAGCCGGGTTAGCGAATCAGGACAGAAAGAGTGGCTTTCCAGAAGAACTCCTTTTTTTTTTTCCTTTTTAAGTCTAACTTTATTTATTGTTGATTGTCTTTTCTAGGGTCCACTCTCTCACCTTTTCCTTTCTTTGCGTCAGTTTAACCCCAGCCCCGACTGAATGATGACTTCAAAATCCTTTCCACAAAAGTGGAAAGATTGAGCGCTCGCCTTCTCGACGAGGCCCTTTCCTTTACCTTTCACCCGACGAACCAGATTCATTAGCAGAAAGGTGCCTTCTACCTCAAAAAGCACAAAGCTAAAGCTAAGCAGCGGCGGCGATTACATGGATTATAAAACGATTTTCCTGACGGTATAAAGCCTAAATAAACCTAACTAAAGTTGGGCTTTTCTCTTTTTAGAAAAAAGCAAGCTACGTCTTTATACTTTAGATTCTTTCAACTTGCTTTAAGGAGTTCAACCAACCGCGAATAAAATGTTAATTAACAAGAAAAGAATAAGATCAAAACAAAAATAAAGCGTAACATTCAAAAGGAAGGAGAGTCCCAATACCGACAGCAGCTCACGCTGACTACTTTTCATATCAAAAATCAAGTCAGGATCAAGACCAATAGGCAATGGAATTATGAAGGGAGTCTGAGATTTCGAATGCTTACAATAGAAAGTAAAGACTGCGGCGCATCTTGATATTTCCTTTGTTAAGCTTTCTTTGAGACTTTCATCTCTTAGTTGGCGACCAGGATTCCCGCGCGAGTGGACAGGTTCAGCTTTCTCCCGTAAACACCAGGATCCATTTTCTTGATCGGAATGGGCCTCTTATCAACTATTTAGGGCACTTAGCTTTCAAGGCAGACATCGTTTTGAAAGCTCATTACTTTACTACATTGAATGATTCCCCCCCTTACAATCAGAAAGATCCATATGATAACGAATAAGTTACTTCCCTTTCTAAAAGGAAAAGGAATAAGAAATTACCTTGGTTGACGATATTGAAAGCTATTTCAGAAGCAATAGAATCGGAGATTTCTTTCACATTCAAGATGTTGAATACGTAGATTTACTCACTTCAACTGAATCTCTAGTTGTTGAATCTCCTTTATTCAGAAAAAAGACTTTGAATGGAATTGGAAGATGAATAGCAATTGACTCCGAAGCCTAATCTGCAACAGAAGATAGAACATATTACTATAATCCGAATCTGTAAATTCATCTCTAACTGAAGTTGAAAGCTCTAAAGTCAGATGTAAAGGAGAGGGTCTTTTTGAAATTGAAATAAAAGAATACTTTTTTTCAG
Source organism: Ananas comosus (assembly GCF_001540865.1). NCBI lineage: Eukaryota > Viridiplantae > Streptophyta > Magnoliopsida > Poales > Bromeliaceae > Ananas > Ananas comosus. The sequence continues at coordinate 74,700 of NW_017891402.1, read as the reverse complement.
TCACAGCTACCTAAGCCTAAGCTATAACTTATCTCGCCCTATTGGCATTGGATGGCATGAAAGCCGGACTATCTAAAATGGAAGAGAGTTTTAACCTACTAATTAGAAGTAATAGCAAGAAAAAGACTCCAAAAAGGAGAGTTATCGAAAGGGGAAAAAAGCGCTAAAGCTCTGACATGAGTGATGCTTAGGCTTAACTAAACTTTTAGATTTTTTTTTACACTTTTGTCTAAGCAAATCCTTTCAAGTGGAAGAAAATCCATAACTTGAAATCAAATCAGTAGAATGAACTCTTTTCATGCGCTCCGCACCCCCATGATGAAATGAAGGGGAAGTGGATTTCCGAGGAGCTTAAGCTTAGTCTAACTTCAGAGTTAGCACTTTCTTCAATGGAAGCAGAATGCTGCTCCCCATATCAGCCGATCCTTTCCATGCATACTTCCTTTTTAAAAGGTTCTAAGCTTGAAAACAAAAGAAGTCAAGTCAAGCTCACCTTCGTGAATAATTACTTATAAATAGACTTCCTGCTCTAGTGGGCAGGATTGGACTTCCAGAATTTCTATTTCACATTAACAATAAACGAATCTTTTGTAGTATAAAGAAGCAATAGACGTATACGATATGAGATGAGTTACGTTTCGTTTACCGAGAAAGGAATTGGAGAAGCGAAAAGAAAGAGTGTAGGAATGGAAACTTTACGAGAACGGAGGATAAGAGCCTAGATCTTATCTATACGCCTTTTCTTCTCCCCAAAGGCCTTTGACTTTGTTGAAAGGCTAATACTTTTTTCCCCACCCAAAACCAAGGGCTAGATTCAAACTGAGAACTGACGGACGGATAGCAGTTCTTCCTATAAAAATTGACGCCCAGAACTTTTGACTTGTGTTCTAAAAAAAGAAATGACGACCAGGCTTATCCCTTCTCATGGCATATACTAGACCTATGGACTATATCTGTTGAGATCATTTTCCCTAAGAAATAGGGTGGCTTTGAGGAAATTGGCTATGTGATAAAGGATATGAAAGTTGGTGTAAGAAATAGTATCCTATTCATATTCACTTAAATCAGTATTCTGAATCTCTCTTCGTGGCGCTTAGGTCTGGGTCTTCTGGGTCGACTTTCCCGATTCTGATATTTTTTTTATACCCTGTTGGAAACTTGAATCAATGGATTCTCATTCTTCTTCTTCAGCGTCTTCGGATTAGTATGATCCGTCGGTCGATCGAGATCTTAGCTTAGGATTAGGATAAGGCTAGATTATTACACTTTTTGGTAAAGTGAAAGCCCATACGGCAGAACAGGATCCTTTAATAAGGAATGATTCTTCCTTATTAAAATATCTGGCGAAAGATAAAAAGGAAAAGGGAGGGGCTACGTGCGTGAATTATATGTTATAACTAAGGATTGAAAATGGAAATGAAAGAGCTCACGCGGATTATGCCTACTTTTTCTATTGGTGAAGATATAGTCACTTTACTTAACCAAAGCAGCGCCCCTGACTTACTTAAAAAGCGCCTTTCTTTGTCTTAGCTCTACCTTTCAAAGAGATTATTCGCATATCGAATATACTATATATAAATATATAAATATATAGTATAATTCCGAAAAGAGGGGAATCGAGTTCATCTATAGAAACCCATATAGAAAATATATGTAAAAAAAATCTCTTTTCTGTTTGAAAAAGGTAAGAATTCTTTCTTATTTTTCGAGTAAGAAAAGCTCTAGAAGCAGGATTTACAACTTTAGGTAGGATTAGGTAGGCCAAGAAAGAGTGGTGAGCTGAGCTTTGCCTTACTGTTGCTGCTGCTTGAGTAACTCTCCTATCTATACAGTTCTTCCAGCTTGAAAGTAGGCTACCTTCGCTCTTTCTTTTTCAGGCTATTACGCGATAGGAGGGTCCGGTCCGGACCCGCTTAGTCGGTCCTGAACACCCGAGCTATCGATAGCTCATTGAGTTAGAAAACAGCCCATTTCCCAATACCAGCGGTTCTTTATGCTCCCGGGAGCCCCAGAAAGAAGGCCCTATCTTTCTTTTTTATTTATTATTATAATAATTTTTTTATTTGATAAATTCAAAAAATCCAAATCTATTTCTTTTTCGAATCAAAGTTGAGGATCACAGAAGAACTTAGTGAGGATAAGGTATTCTTTATCTTTCATTTGCCTTTGATGCTTTCAGTTATAGTTATAAAACTTACTATAGGGAAGGCGAAGAAGATAATAACTCAGGCTCTTATATCCGCATCCGCTATCGTCTGAAAAATAAAAATAGGAACGATCTAAGCTTGGTAAGTAAGCATTAGGCAGCAGGCCGCTCTTTTTTCTTTCTATGAAGTTGCAGTGCAGCTCTTGGTCCCCAGACTATCTATCATACGGTAAAAAAAAAGAACAGAACTCTTTTTTTAGAATAGCTGTCTCGAATTCAAGTTGATTGATGTATCATTCTTTACTAAAAGTAAGTGAGGCTTATACCTACCAAAATTTATTGATATCAACTTGCGTAATCTGCGTCTTCGGTACTGTCCTTTTTATTGTATTGCCGGTCTGTGGTAGTCAGCGATGCAAATCAAATGATCTGGTGAGTCAAAAGACAATAGAATATAATATAAAGTAAACTCCACTTTCTTACAAAAAAAAAGATCCTGTATTCTTATGAAGCTTTTTTTTCTTCCCCGCCATGTCTCAAGGCGGTGGCGGTGGACGTAAGGATAAAAAAGGTAGAAAGCTCGCCCCGGAAATAGACTCTATAGCCAAGACAACTGCTACCCCTTGTGCACATGCTATCACTGGTGAAAAATTTTGTATACGAAAAAGAATGGATGAAAATGATTCTACCAAGGTCCTCCACGGTCAAAAATAGATTGAAGTGATCTCATCAATGCATAACTCGAATAGGCAACTAGGAACTGAGGACGCTCATTCCCACAGACCTCACCTCAAATAGACCTTGCATGAGAACTAGCCGCCTTATGCTCGATAACATGCTAATGTCCCGACTAAGGGAAGATATTGATCCGGAAGCCAACGTGAGTGCTTAGCATGCCTCATAGCCTAGCACAAAGCGAATGCCAAAAATACAAAAATAGCCTGATGTCGCCCCATAATCGTGCCTCTCTGTCAAGTAAATGCCCGTGTTGGCACAACGTAGCGGCACTAGGCAGGCCCGCAAGACTTCAAAAAGCCCCTATACAAAGTAGTCCATATTAAAAATTATGAAATATACAACCTATTCTTTTTTATCTTATTCGAAGATCGCCTTGCAAGAAAAAAAAGTCTTCTTCATCGGATCCATGTAGGACTAGGTTCTAAATAGAATGAATTATGAATTATTATAAGCAAGATTTTTTTACATATTTCTTTAATCTGGGACTTGATTCTTCTTAGGAAGAGAATAATATCTCGCTTTGACTTGCCTGAGACTAGAAATACTGACAGAGGGAGGAGCCATGTTCACGAGCCAGGAGGAGATGGAAGCCTTTGCAGCTACGGTCTCATAATCTTTGACTCTTTCTTCGCCCTACAAAACTATGCTCAAGCTAATGGATGGGCTGAGGTTACTCATTACTAATAAAGAAAGATTTTTGGGAAAATGGTGACCGATACCCCTAGAACTATAAAAAGATAGTCTTCTCCTAAGTTCTATGAGCTTCTCTTTCGACATGTAAAAATCAAAGACACTCCTTTTGCCTTAACTCTTGGGCATGATGCTCTGATGCCAGCCGAGTACGTTGCCCAATCAAAGATAGTGGCTCTAAAACCCTGAGGAATAGACCGAAAAAATGAAAATGGAGTTCTAGTTCAATGATTACCTTTTGCAAACACTCAAAAATGGAAAAGCTCATCTTAAGCGAGTTGCCCTTAAGTAAAATATAGAAACAAGGTTATAAGCAAGCGATTCTAAGATCGGTGACTTGGTATGGTGAGGTAGCTTCCCTCAAGGCCCTTTCTTTTCCTCAGACAACTACAGATCAAGAAAGGAGGGAGGGTATACCAGACAATTAGACCAAGCAATCCTCAAGTCGAATTTCAAATGATTAATCTACGTCTTAAAAAAACGTTGATAAAATCCACTTTAATTCAATTTTAGGGCTCTTTTCGGTCGGTCGGTGGGTCGGTATGTTTGTTAGGTATAGCGGTGGTATAGGTAGGTCGGTTTTGGTAGGGCGGTGCGGTTCTCTGTTCGGTAAGCTAGGGAGTTATTTTTTCTTGCTTTTCTTTTGAGTGAGTGAAGCGAGGCGTGGTCGCCGAGCGAACAAACGGTCGGTATGTTTTGTTAGGCTTTTGGTCGTATAAGTAAATAATGAATCTATTTGCTTCCCGATCCTCCGTATAATACTAGTCCTGGCGGGCGCCTTGGAATTGGAAGGTGGGTTTTGTTCCAAGGTATCTGCTTGCCTTGTCTTTTTCTTAGATTTCGGAACACTAACAATATAGTATGCACGAGATTATGAAAATAAGCGAGAACATCTTTTAGATTTTGGCAACTACTTCTAAGGCTTACAATAGCTAAAAGTCCGGTAACTGAGGGACCAAGGGGACCGAGAGAGGACTGAATTACGGCTTATAAACTAGAACTGATTTAGCTCTCTTGCACCGGACACTGCATGAAGGCTAGAGCTACTTCTAAGAATAAGTAACTCCTAAACTCTCAATAGGCTACTTTAAGCTACATTCAGACCTGAAAGTCTCTTTCTTACTCACTAGAAAAGGCCAGGTATGAAGTGGCTGGTTCGATAGCGCTAGGTCAGCGCTTGGGCTTAGGCTTTGGTTCGGTGTTCGGTAGAGTGAGATGAGTTTAAGATTTCTACTTCGATTTTCAAGGAATGAAATCCATCTTAATAAAGAATGGCAAAGCCAAGCAGAAGGGCTTCACTTAAAGCAAGTTAGGAGTGCCGGTTAACTGAATGAGGGGTGAAAGAACCAGGGGAACTGAACTTCCTAAGGTAGCTGAGCAGCTACAGTAAGATTCTTTCCGTCTCGAAAGAAAAAGAGTAGCCCTGCCTCCTACTCCAAAAGCTTACTGGTAATCCCGCATCTGATTCAATGGGAGCTCCTCTTCCTATTCTATCTAAGTGAATAGAATCTCTTCCGAGGATTCTCCTCCTGGGACTTGTCCCGCGTGAGGTTTGGGAGAAGTTGAATAAGAATCTCTATCTCCGAACCACAGAAAGAGAAAGCACTTGAACAAGGTAAACTTCTCCTCGGGAAGTTAGGTAGGAGCTATTCTGAAAGATATGTCTTTCCTGCGAATCTTTCTAACTATTTCAAAAAGGCAACCGATGCGCTGCGCCTTTCACCTGCTATTGAATCGCTTTGAGCTGGGTAAGTGAAGTGAATGAGGGACTTGTCCAGGTATGAATTCCTCCCTCCTTGGTGGATTTCACTCAAAACGAATTTCCCTTTTGCCTGCCGCGCCTACTTGTAGCCAAGCCATTGCATTCCAATTGCAGGAAAAAACCTTATTTAGATAGCAAAAATAGCTTTTCTCTCATCGCCAGGCAAAAAGATTCCGAAAATCAAAGAGCTAAATCGATTCTGAGATAGCCACGATCTCCCCGAAAGATCCCCTTTTCGCTAAGAGCAGCTGATTCTGTAACCTAGTCTTTTTTCTCTTTCATCCCATCTATCCTTGTAGTCATGCCGACTCTTCTCTTTCGCTGGTTCGGGGTTCTATTCATAAGGGGATTGTCGGGTGCTATTAAGACTGAATCTTTCTGACTGGTCAATCAGTCTGTCTTATACTAATATACTATTTGATCTCTCCAGTTCGAAGAGAAGGATTGTCTGCTGACTTGGGGTGGGAGGACGAGCATTGACAGAATCTTTCCCTCAGGTCACGACTTTGATCCGGTACCAGCTTCTTCAACAAGAGTGGGGTCAGAAAAAGAAAAAAAAAAGACCTCCCTATACTGAAAAGTCGAGCTCAATTACCTTCTTTCGTACGAGCCGGTGAAAACTTGTCAACTTTTGCCCTTCAAGTGAAAGATCTTACCGCTCGAGCCTACTTTCTTGCCTAAATAATAAAGAAAAAAATCAGATTAGAGTGGTCCTAAAAAGCCTATTTCTAAAAAGTAGTTTGATAAAGCATATTCTAAGGTCAAGGAATGGATCTCCAGCCTTACGAAGCAATCGAGAGGAATGAGAGCGAAGAGGAAATCAAATCCTACCTTAAAAAGGGACAACTGCCTCTAACGAAGTAGAGAGCTCGGAAAAAGAGATAGAGATGGAAATGACTTATGAAAGGAACAGTGATTTTACCTTCACTACTCGGAGCATCGACTTCCAGAATGACTCTGGCTCTTCGATTCCCTTTCGCTTCTTACTCTGCTGGAGTAGGTGAGGCTGAGGCCGAGGCAGGCCTTAAGGGGAAGCTTTGCGGCTAGAGCAGAGACAACTTCACAAGAGATGAATTCAAGTACGTGCCAGCTCCGTTTCTTCTTTTAGGATTCTCTAGTCGCTAGGCGTTCTAGGCCGAATCTTATGGAACAGGGCAAGCTAAAGCCTTAACTGAAAGGGAAGCTTATTACATACTTATTGGCTAGGCTTCCTCTTTTAGTTCTGGGGAAAGCCTTTCAACTCAAGCCTATTCTCCCCAAAACGTTATATGAATAACATAACACTATTCCCTGGGATTCCTCTTCTACTGCTAATAGGCTGACTACTTTAAGTTAGTGACTTTGAATTGTTACTCGACGGTATGAATAGGCCTAGCCTGGTTCATTTTCCTTCATAAGGGGACCTGAGCCTAGGGGAGATAGATAACAGAGACGGGGAAGCTTAGGAATTGACAAGACCAGCGTTATGGAATACACACTTAGCTTTCAATAAAAGAAAAGCAAGAAGTATGACGACTGTATGGTATGGCGGTGAAATAGAAGGAATTTTGAAATAGTCGAGACCATGAAGGGGAGAAAGAAAAGGGAGGGGGAGAGCCTTCGCCCTTCAATATCATTCGTCACCGGCGCTGCTGGATGCTTCTGATCAATAGAAAAGGAAGCCGAGCAAAGAGAATAGAAAGACGGGACGGCATAAATGGATCTTGAACTCATTCCTTTTTTGATACCTGGAATGTCACTAATGAAGAGCATATGCTTCACACACGTCCTGTTTGACAAATCATGTTTTCTAGAAGTGCGAATGCCTATACAACTAGAAAATAGTAAGGAGAGGCGGAATCCCCAGTTCTTCAAGTTCTCTAATAGTATAGTAGGCGAGAAGGGACTTTTTTGAAAGGCTTTGCCGGCTCTAGTTCGGTATAAGGAGAAGGTTGATTTTGAGCACTTTTCATTCCATTTTTCCTCATCCATTGTAGGAAAAGAGAATGGCACAGGTCTTTAGCTTTAGTTCATTCCTTTTGAATTGGAAGCGGAATCGTGAATCTTTTTTAATTGCCTGGTGCGAGTAATCTGTCCTTCCATGCCATGGAATAGAGAATAATAGATAGATCTGATAGAAGAGTAAGGAATACACCTAGACATGCGGAAGGTAAGATAACTGGAATCAAATAAGTCGGTTTGGACCACTGGTACCGCACCCCAGTAGAACCCCGAATAATTGAATGTCGCTCGTCAATAAATAGATAATAGAAAGACTTGTCACTGAATCCTTCTGATGTCCCCTTTTTTTACCCGGTACCACATGAGACTCAAAAATAGACAGAAAGAGAATCGAAAAAGCCTGAAGAATACCCAAACCTTGATTCAATGAATTGACGCCACTGATTTCTGTTATATTCAAGTGATTGAACTGCCAATAGTCAGTTCAGTTCCAGATCTTCCCCGGTTAGTTAGATGGAAGAAAGATTCCTATTCTTGTTTGCCGGGAAGGAAGCGGTACTACTGGTCTTTCTTTTCTTCTTTATTTAAGAAGCGGGGCGGGGATGGCACTGACCTGGAATTCCTTCTCTTTAAGTGCCTACTCGAGTTCTAATTTGCCCCCGCTTTAGGTTTTTCTAAAGCTAAACTCACCTCTTCTTTCACTGAACTAGAAGAGTAGCAATCAGCTCTGGAACTCCTCTCCTTTAGTTTAAGATAAGAGTCCGTGGCACCAGCCTTTCTGTACTTTGCTTTGCCTTTTTTTTTGTTTTTGGAATAAAATGACAGGGTAAGCTTTCTGAATAGTACCTAATCTTTATGAAAAATCTTCCTTAGAAATATGGAATCTTCCTTTTTAGGAAATTCACTCTAACTCCTTCAGTCAGGTATCTTGATACGACTTCCGCTACGGAAGTCTATGATTTTATCCTAAGAGTTTGGCGACGCAGAGTATGCTGTAGAGGATACCACTCTTGTCGCTTAGCCGGAGGGTGTTAGAGTATATACCTTAGATAAGTTTCCGCAGCTTGGGGTAGATAGCGAGTAGACCCCCAAAACAAGAGTGTAGTTAGTTATCACGGATCTTTCATTCTTTCCCAGGAAAGAATTCTCTATCAATTAGGTCACTTAATCAGAGGTTGTCTTCTCATCGGTTGATGTCTCCAATCGGTAATCGATTCTAGAAGTAGAAGAGAGTCTAACCGACGGTTTTTTTTGAGGTTTCTTTTGCTCAACCAGATTCTTTAGATGATTCGGATAATGTTTCCGAATCGGCTGTGTTCCTTCCACTTATTTCATAGATGGGAGAGGTAGGCTTTTCCTTTTCGTTATATAAAAAATCTCTACTCTAAGTAATAAGTAAGATACCGATACCACACCACATCTTTTTACGTTCGTAGATAGCAAAGATGAATCCGCCTCGAAGCAGCGAACTAGACCAACAATTTGAAGTAAGCTAAGAATGACATTGGTCTTCCTTCTTTCCATTTTTAGAACGTGTTCCCGCAGTTGAAGATTGAATAAGGGCCCTAATAATTAGAGGAGGAAGCGGAGCTAGCATCGATCTTTTCTTTAGCATTTAGCAACTGCTTGACTTATGATATTCTTGACTTTCCATCTTTCAACTGAAAGTCAGAATGTTTTCCTGCCGTCAAAGAAGAAGAAACTGATTCCATAGCCGTAGATTCTTTAGCAATTGCTGTTACTTATACTTATCTTTACTCTTTTTCTGTTGTGAATAGCTTAGAGAGAGGTCTTGCCCTTGTTCTGGTTCTAAGTTCGGAGAAGAGTCAACCTAGAAGAGGAGGCCTAGTAAGCTTTTCTTTCCTTATTGATATTGACCTTTAGGGCCTTACCTAGAGTGAAGTCCCGGGGGGAGGGAAGTAGTCAAAGAAGTACAAGCCGGGAAGCCAGACACTATTGAATTGACAGGACATACGGTAATGATTCTGTATAAGAGTAATAGGTACCCATACTAATCCATTAGTTATAGTAAGAGTGGAAGCTATAAGGGGAGAGATTCTCTTATTACCCGCTTTCAGGGCTTTTCCTTTTCTAAAGGGGCAGGGAGAATGGTAATAGTAATCAGCCTACGGGCTAGTCAGACTAGAATAGTAGTAAGCGTGTATGTCCATTGACTTTCTTGTCTTTCTTTCAATATCTAGTAAAGTAAGCTTCAATAGATAGCGTAGGTGCCGCCGGCCTTTCCTTTCTTTCAATTTATTTGATTGAATAGTAAGCCTCCACCGGAGGAAAGGCCTGGAGTCAGTCTATATCAGAGGAAGTAAGCGCGGGGATGGCACTTTACCCTTATTTTTTTATTGACTTTTAACTCAGTCTGTGGGCAGTCAAGTCAGTCATCAAGGAATCGAGTAGTAACCATTTGC
>NW_017891402.1:25000-57500 GCF_001540865.1 Ananas comosus | reverse complement strand
GGATATCAGGATGTTCTGTCACAAGATTGTGGAGATGCAGCTTGCGAGTCGGGCCATGCGATAGTTCGGGCGTGTGCAGATTATCCCGCCGGTACCGGTCAGTCAGTCCAAAGTACGGTCGTCGGGAGAGTCGTTCCATCCGGTCGTAGTGAGCTGATAAACTGGGAGAACGGCGGGCGTTGGAAAGAGAGCTTCAGTACAATTCTCGCTGCAACGCGAAGTGAGGTACAAAGCACCTTTCCGCTCTTTGCGAAGCGGTTCGAAATCCACTTCTTTCGCTGTCTTCTTTGTACTTGTTTGGAATCTTTCTCTTGGTATGAGGCGCTGTTAAGCCCTGCTTTTTTCCCTTGAGCTTGAGCTTGCATGCTGCCGGCTCATCCATTGCTGATGATTTTCCGTTCGAATGACTTAATTGCAATTGGTTTGGTAAATGCCGTAATAGATGTCGTGAGATCCTCTCCTTCCCCCACCTCTCCTGAGGCTAGAATCGGGAGTCGGCGTCGAGAAGGGGGGCAGTCGGAAGTAGCGACTGCTTAATCGAAGGTAGCTTTTCTCTTCCCTCTTTCGGTCTTTGTCAGTCGCGAGTGAAGGGTCTTTGTCGCCAGTCTTTTTTCTCCGGGTTCAGTCGTCTTTTCTTCCCCCTACGAGTTAAAGGTCTTTGTACGAGAAGGTGACAATGAAAATGCTCGTACATGTTTAAAACCAATTATTTATTGTCCAACCAACTTGTCTTGCCTCCTTCTTCCTTTGGTGCCTAGTCTATAGGTCCAATCTCATCTGCTAGCGCTTATTAGTTGCTTGGTCCGGACACATTCATCGATTTCTTTTCACCGTAGGCAATAATATACTCTTGTATAATAAAGTATATTATACAATAATAAAGTATATTTAGTATATTAGACTTTATTATTCTAATTATTATTATAGTAATAATCTTATTATTATATACTTAATAATAGTATATTATATAATATGTAAAGGTGCGAAGCGATTCTTGAAAGAAGGTTCTTTCTCGTGCTTGCTGCCGGGAAAATCTCGTAACTGAGTAATGCCCTGCTAGCTGCTTAAGCTAAGCTGATTAGCCCCGGACTAATCTATCTTCGGAGAAAAAAAGTGTCTTTTAACAAGACAAGACTAGTACTTGTGATGAAAGCAGTCTATTCTTGTAGCATATCTAGTAGGGAGAGCAAAGGCTCTGAAATTGATAACTACAAAAGTAGACTCTTCCCCTTCGTGAAAGAAGCTTTTAGTGGAATTGAGTGCTTGTATTGGTCGGTCCCCTCGCATTGGAGTGCTTGCTGGTTGAAGGGCTAGTCTTTAGCACAGTACGGGGAGCAGTAATACAATAGAGCTGTAACACAGAAATAAGTCGATTGCTACCATTCCTGAAAGAAGGTTTTTCTAAGTGTTTCGTCCGGGAGATATAGCTCATCAGCGCATACAGACAGAGATCCTGTGATTGGATCTTTACTAGAGACGGGAAGAACCTACGGAAGACTCCATAGCTGATAGAACCAAGGCCAAGGGCTGGACTCTAGAGAAAGTGAAAAGTGATCTGCACTATAGCTTCTCCCAGTCCTTCTTTGAGCTTTGCTTTGAGTGCGCTACTTCAATCAGTTAGTTTGTTAGCACGGGGGATAGAAAGTGCTTTTCCCTGCAGTAGGGTAAGGTGAGCCCCAGCTCTCTTTACTAGAGCCGAGACTGTACGAGGTTACGAAGTCAGTCCACTCAAGTGGAAATAATAAGACTGCTTCCATACCTTATCTCAGGTTCTCCTTTCCTTTAGTGCTGGTATGGGGCACTATCCTCGAAGTAAAGGAGAGAATCAATCAGTCTATTCTTTTAGCAAAGCAAAGAAAGTAGATAGTAAGGGGAGCGAAAGAAAGTGATTGGATCTTGACTTGACTTACAGGAGCAGCGCATACAGACAGAGTTGACTGCTTTTATCGGAGATAGAGTTTTCTAACTCTGATAGCAGTCAAGTACTAGCTCAAACCGCTTACTGGAAGAGCAGCGCAGAGAGCACTTTGACTTTTCTCTTGAGTAGAGTTAGTCGACTGAAGGGGGGGCACTGTCAGGGAAGAGAATTGAATAACCATTCATAGCAAAAAGCGAAAGTGATTAGATCTTTTCTAGAGCAGAGCCACTGGACACTGTAAGGTAAGGGAGTAAGCAAGTCAACTACCTTTCCTTCAAAAGAATAGAAGCTTGTATTGGAGTGCGCAGGTTCGCTAAGTGCGTTTAGCTGTGTTATTGAGCACACGGCGGATTGGGCTTCTGCTTGAACTGGCCGGGAACCCTGTTCTATTGTTTGGTTCCTCGTCAGATTCACTTTCGCTATTCAATCCGAGAATAAAAAGGGATGCAAGGAGGCTTTTCTTTTTTCTTTTTATTGTTATCACAAGTGAGAGGAGAGGGACAGGTATCCCGCACCCCAACGAAAAAGAAATGAGTAGCTGGGATAGGATAAATGAGCGGGCTTTTTTTATTAAAAAATTGAGAAGAAAGGAGATTGGTAAGGAAAGATAGGAGGTGATTGAGAGATCACAAGCCTATTCCACTTACCGACGAGACTCTTATAATACAGAGATTAGTCTGGAATAGAAGAGGAAGGTCAGAGGTAGTAAGGTGTCCAGGTAGAGTGACTGTACAGGCAGTAGCTAGACCACTTGCATGTCGAACAGATCTAATCACAAGGGAGGATTAGGGGCGACATGACCTAGAAGCTCGTAGGCTATTGCTCAGTTCAGACTAAAGAGTCAAGACTAAGAAAAGAACTTTCTCGCGAAGATAGACAATGGTTACTGGGGACAGATGATTGGCTAGATCATCCGAGTCAATGCGATGACTCACCTTCCCGCTTCCAGAAGAAGGTCCGTCATCCTTGGTTCGTTAGGCGGCTACACCTAAGCCCATTCCCTCCGGATTCTATCCCAAGACAGCTCAACCAAGATAAAGAGATCAGGACTCGCTACTTCGGGAGAAAAGAGGAAAACGTCCAGTCCAACCTTACGGAGACCGAGGGGGACTGCCGAAAAGGAGGCATCAGAAAAGAAGGGTAGGCAGACAAAGCACCCACGATACTTATATAAAGCATCCTCGACCAAATGCGGGCCATCTGAGAAGGAAGAAGACGCATCTAATAAGTACCACAGGCAAAGAAAGTAACTAACAACAGCAGTCCACCGGATAAGTAGCTCAGTCCCAGCCAGAAAAGTAGTACTAGGAAAGCTTTTTAGTAGTGAACTCCGAAACACAAGGGACTACTATTAGAAGACAAGAGTAGAGTTCATATGCAACTCATCCCACCTCTCGTGAGGCGGAATTTCTTCCCTTTCTTCAGCCTGAAAATATATGATATGAATATGAATTCCTATTTCGCTACACAAATTCAACATATGGATCTCGAAGTCCAACCATAGCATTTTACCTATGAACAGGCACTGCATAAAGAAAAGAAGGAACATCCGGAACGGAATTACGATCGCTTCTCGTAACTGCATGACGCTTGTGGTAATACTCAACTCGATCAGCACTGGTGTGACTTCCATCACCGCTACAACTACCTAAAAAAAAGACTAGCTTTGGGTACTGCGGAAAGAGCAGACCTTCTTTCTTTCCACCTACGAAAGGTGAAGATGCAAGAAGATGTCTGGCTTAAAGGGTACTGGTACTACTGGATAAAAGACTACCTACCGGGCACTACCTAGGCTAGCTTTCTAGACCTACAGAAGAGCGTGGATAGAGTAGTCATTATATCAATCATTTCTGGGGGCTACTAAAGATGTAGTGGAAGAGGTCGGAATTTTCCATTTCGTTATCCTCAAGACCGCCATTGGCGATAGTAGGCACCATCTTTTGATTTTGGTCTACGAGTGATTGCAAAAGCTAAAACTTTGTTGGGACCGACATAAGCAAGAGCTGGTGAATCACGGCTACTTAGCATCATGGCTACCAGCACCACCTGCATCAGTAATGGAAGTAGCTCTTTTGGATCGAGATGCAGTACCTCTTCAATAGCTCACGCACGGGTCGATAGTAGTAACATAACACATCTCATATCCTAAACGGCCCAACTAGTTGATCCCGCGTGCGCTAATTGAATTAACCAAACATTGATCAATGGCAGAATCAACGGGATCTAAAAGGAGAGGCAGAGCCAGAGACTGACCTTCAAGGTTAAAGGATATGATACCGTGGTTTCCCTACTATAGTAATAAGTATAGCGGTTTTCCCTCCTTAAAGAATCTAGTTTTAAGTATAGTTTGAAGGCTTCCGAAAGGCCGTCCGATCTTTACAGAACTGATGGAACTGCATCTCTAACTGCTTGTGCTGCTCTCAATGGAGACATCTGGGAGCAGGGTCTGCTCCCGGGAGAGGCCTAAAATCCTGCCGGAATGAGAGGGGCTCTTTGTTCTCGAATTGGAAGGTAGGGGCGCGCTTACGAACGTCGGGATCTCACTCCCTATGGCTACCGCTATTGGTCTTTCTGCCAGATAACATTAAAAAAAGAAAGATCTATTCTCAAATAATGATAATAAAATATTATAAGAAGTGACTGACTTGATAAGAAAAGTAAAGAGCATGACATCTCCCCTCTAAATCACTCAGCCTCTATTATCCGAAGATTGATTACGAGGAGCGAAAGCCACTCGACTTAAAGTACGAGGAGCGAAGACCATGGAAAAGAAACTATCAGGCTGAGAAATAGACCTCCAGGGGGAATATCTATCGATTGTTGGAGAATAATTATTGATTGAAGTGGAATCCTATAGACTATAGAATATTTAAAAACAAAAAATGAAAAAATGAAAACCATCAAAACTCGAAAAGCTCTATCAAAGACATATCTTAGCCCAGTTTTGATAATACTAGAACTCAAACAAGAAAAAACCCAATACAGATATCTAATCTTATCTTCGAACCAGCTTCTATCAAAGTAGCTATATAACAAACCCAGTTGGCTTGAAAAGGAAGCGACTTTCTTCTTTTACGGATCTTTCCCCAACGCTTTCTAGAACTGAGGATATCCCTTTGAACTTAGCCCCTTACTGATTGATCTCACTTTCCTAGGGTCCAGCTAATCCCTTTGACTAGGGACGAAGTGACTGACTTGATAGAGACAAGGTATTCGAAAAACTCAACCTCTTTTGGCTTCAAAGATCGAGCTTTGAGATGTGAGATACTATTGTGAGATACTCCTGCCCTTTATTCTGCTATCCCTTATCCTTATCCCTGCGCTTGCAAAAAAGACTACTTTGTTGTCTGCTTGTTTACTACCTGCTAGCCTAAGGGACTGATGTCAAAGGTTTTAAGAAAGGAGCACTCCCAAGGCCAGAGAGAAGGACTTGAGGGGCGAAAGATTGTTTGGTAGAAGGAAGGGCCCTCTCAACTTATCCTATACTGCTTGGACTGGATGCCTTTCTATATATGCAGGGGCTTAGCTTAGTTCTGGAAATGGCTCCCTTGAAGGGGTAAGGGGGGGCAAAGCAGGTTATGAAATAGATTAGTGGGCCCTCCAAGAGAATGATCTTTAGCCCTACACTGGTACTCTGAGGAATGAGACTACTGAGACAGCTTGAAAGGCTTTCATTATTAGGAGGATACGCTCTCTTAGCCCCCGCTATCCCTAGAATGCTTGTGTACTGGATAGATTAGATTCCTTTTAAGAAATTGACTCCTCTTTTTCTAACTAAAAAAAAAAGCACTGATGGAAAGGGCAGGATGTGAGATAACTCAAAAGATAAGAACTGACCTGGACCGCTCTTATCCTATGGCCCGGCACGGCTGCTGGATCTTATTCGCTCGTATCATTCGCTAGTCTGGGGAAAGAATTCTTCCTCTTTGCCAGCTGGATTGAAAAAGATTTCTTTTCTACTGGTGAAACTTAGACAGATAGAAGAGGATTGCTCACTATAGGGCTAAAGGATTGCCTTATCTCATTTACCTTCTTTTTCTTTCCACCATCTCGTTTGCTTTCTTTCATTGCTGGCTAGCCTAAGAGGTACTTCTTTATTTTATACTGGTTTTCATAAATAGGTCTTTCTACTTGCTTGCCTAAAATCCTTATCCCATCGCTTGCCCTTAAATAAGCCTTTTTCCCTTGGGAAAGATGTATTCCGCTTGCCTTATGACTCCAACTGGCTAGGCAACTTCTGCTTATGAGTAGTATTCTACTTTCATTTTTGTGCAACTACGGCTTCTGGCATAAATAGTAAAAGACTGGCCTGGCTTTCAAAGTTACTTCGTTCCTTTACACTGCCAAGAAAAGTTACTTGATTTCTCACAAACAGGAAGGTGTCTTGTCTTGGAAAGGAAGATGAAGATCAACTGCAACTAAAACAAAATAACTGGTCCATTACCCCCCCTTTGGACCGGCACCGGAACAGGCTGGAATCGAAGAAAATTATCACTCGCCATAAAGAGGAAATCTCCTAAGGCTATTGCTTTGAATAGTTAAGGAAATGGAATCTTCCATCAATCTTATTATAAACATTCTTATTATCATAAGATCTTTCTCACTTATCTAACTTTTCTATAGAAAGAGAAAAGGAAGTAGTAAGATTAAGAGGACAAGGGCCTATTTATGTACTGGTAAGAAATAGGAGGCTAATCTTTGGATTAGGACTTTGGAGCTTACCTTAACACTCCAAGAACTGTCTCGCTTTCAAACTGACTCGCAGGAAGAAGGACGGGATCGCTCGTATCGATAGAAAGTATTGGCTCGTCTGGTCTTAACAACCCTTTTGATCGGGGGGATTGTTAGGACCGCGCATTCCATCGCCTGGCTTCAAAATGAACTACTTAAAGGCTTGAAAGAAGACCTAGGTCGACAGAGACAGAAGGAAAAAAGGAACATTAGGCTCAGTCTATTGCCCAGCCCTGTAACCTTTAGACAAAGAAGCACCTTCTTACACAAGGTAGGATTTTCGCTTAGCTTAGCACTGACAGCCATAGGGAATCCCACTTTTGGGACTATACCCTACGAAAGGAAAGGTAAGAAAGCAAGCTTTTTGCAAGGAAAGAAGGTAATCCTACTAAGCGGAAGAAGAAATCCAAGATAAAAAAGGAATCAATAATCAATAAAATAGGTCCAGAAATTGATCTATTAACGTTCGCCCTCATCATTCCATTACTATAGAGCAAAATACACATCCAAATTGCCAAGCACATGAGATATAAAGAAAAGTGTCTCCACCAGTATCTCTCTGCAAACAAAAAAGAAAAGGCCAACTAGATCTCTTTCTTTTACTGGTTCATTGTATCCTTTCAATCAATTCAATCAGATTCAGTACTGTCTATTTACTATTGAACTTGATCACATGCTTCTTTGTCTAAGTCTCTTTCTTTATCTTGCAGGAAGGTCAGATACCCCTTTTTTCTAAAATATCGAAGGCATGAAGAAGGACTTAAAATAGCTCGCAAAAGGAAGAAATAGAAGAAAAGACTGCCAAGGCAGAACGAATAACTTAGACTGAACTGAATGACCCTATTCGCTCGGCTGTAAAGAGCACGGAGACTACTTATACGGGTACTACTGCTACCGGGATAGGGAAGACTTATACTGTGCTACATTCCTTACTCAAAAAGCAACTCCAACTGCAAAGGGACAGGGTGGGTCCAACTTCCACTTTTTGGGAAGCATTAGAAGGGAAGCTCGACTGTTAAGGATAAGGAGAGGAAAGAAAGAAACGCGAGACTAAACGAGCGGAATACTTGGATGTCAATGTCAAGTAGAGGAAAGCGAAAGGATCAGGGGCTGAAAGGGCACTAATAATAGAATATAGAAAGTCTTACCTGGTACTGCAACTCGCTCGAAGGCTTGACAAAGAGTTATGGATTTATACGGGCTTCCCGAATATCGCTTGAAAGAACTTCTTTTTCACGGCTTGAAAACGAACTAGCCCTATACCTTGATATCCAAAACTTCTTTTGCCCGAACTGCTTTGCCTTCAAAAGAGGAGAGCGTTACACTTCTAAATACAGGAATCTACAAGAGATAGACTAAAGGAAAGATGAAGTCTTCCTCCTCACCCATTATATAAAAGGTATTCAAAATCGACTTCCTTCTTCACTCTTGTTCTCATTGAATGAACTCATAGATTGGCTTTCTTTCTTGTCTACTGGATTGCTTGCGTACTGTAACGGAGAAAGAATGAAATAAGCTGGCCTTGATGGAACTGGCTCACTTCCTGCAAGGAAACTCACTCTCACTATTGGCTCGCTGGGATTAGGAGTGGATAGGGAAGGAATGGAAACTAGCTCAGAATCTCTTTTTGAGAAGGTAGCTCGGGATCCAAGGTCTCCTGCTGATGACTCTAGCTAAAACAGAGGCTCGCCCCACAGCGAATGGAACTAAAATAAAAGAAAGGGATGAGGAGTTTTTTTTGGAAGTTTGAGAGATAGTGAGGAAGAATCCTGGGTCAGGCTTTCCTTCGATGGTGGGCCGCTTTATGATATAGGTCTTTCGAAAGTTCCCTTTCGGACTGCTATAATGCTACTCCTGGTCTATAATAGAAGGGTAGGGTTCTATCTCTTTCCTGAGGAGAGCTCACTAGATTGATTTCTCTGGGGTTTTCGTCTTTCTACCTGGCCCCTGAAGTTCCTCTCTTTGTCAGTCCTCCGTTCCTGAATTTCCTGAAAATGGAAGTGCTTCCGCTTTCCAATTCATATTCTTAAAAGAAGATCCATTCCAATACTGTTTTTGGTTGTCTGCCCATCAAATCAAGCTTAAGAAAGGAAAGGATCTTACGTCGTAGAGATTTCCGACTTGAAGAAAGCCATTCAGGGCCCACGCTTCTCGATTCCAATCTTGCACATGACAGGCAAGTCAATAAACACCTGGCTTCTTCGAGGAGTAAGACAAGGATCTTCACCAACGGGGACCGGCTTCGCGGGTCCATTTCGGACCACTCTAAGCTCTATAGGGCGGTGGCTTCTCGGATTCCGTTTTTTTTAAAAAAAAAAAAGAGCCCTAAATATTAATCTGAATTATCCGTGAATCTCAATGACCAAGAAAAGAATTGGCAATTGGTGCGGGAAAGAACCATAGAATACCTGGAATTCCCGAGTTTTGTTGAATTATTCATTCAATTTTCAAATAAGTCGTATCTTGTTCAAACCAATAAATAGAGCTGGGGTTATAGTTAAAGCAGCCAGTAGAAAACCTAAATAACTAGTTATAGTAAGCATGAAAGGGCTAAATGTGATATGTTTTTTTCCTGATAAAACACTTACCTAAGTTTCCATTTTTCCCAGATACGACGGTAATAAAAACCAATTAAGAGAATTAGTTTAGTTCCAATGGAAAATTCATGATTCATCGGTCATTATTGATTATACTAAATCAAGATAGAGTGACATAACATAGGTAGAAAAAAATTGATTCATCAGATGTGACATCGACCGATCCTGTGATTCCGAATCAACAGATTCATTGTGCAATTTGAGAGTTTAGTAAAGTAATAGTAATAATAACTGTGTCGTGTAATTTCATTCGAAGATGAAATTCTATTTTTAGTAATTAAAGAATAAAAGAATTGGATTTGAAAATGGAATTTTTTTTTGGAGCGAACGACCTGATACTACCTTATTACTTATTTTAACTCATTGCATTCAGTATAGTAATAGGTTAGTTAATTGCCCATAATATATCGAATAAGAAGAAAAAAAGCGTTCCACGATCCATCGAAAGGATCTATCGAAAAACGAAAACTTTGACTTTTATTTACTTATTTGAAGGGTCCAAAAGTCGATTCGAAGACGAGCCACTTCAATTATCCTTTTAGGTTCTATATTCTGTCTTTCCATATCATGGAGTTCCATACTTGTAGTTCGGTCAAGAAAGAATCTTTGTCTTGGACCTAATCCAACAATGATTGCATCACGAATATTGATTGTTACAACTATGTTTTCTTTCTTTCATTAAATATTATCTACTTTTTTATTCTAAATTGGATTTTTTTTTATGGCGCTAAACATTTTATTAATGTTCTAGTTATTTATATAGTATTTAGACTATTATATTATACCAACCAATTACTTGAAATGTGCCGGATTCGAATAAAACTTTTAACCAAAAAAGGGATAGATTTCGCATATAATTGAATTGTGTCAATACTCTCATGAATTTTTAGAACCCATTGATCATTGACTTACATTTTGAAAAGATCTTTACTTTCAATTACGAAGCCAATAAGGGAAACCCTATAAAAAATAGGAGGGTTTTCTATTGATCTATTGAATAGCATAACATACAGTTATCCATAGATAAGGAACAAAAAAAGAAAAAAGGAATTGTGTAGCATTTCGGTACCGATCGAGGCAGCGTTGCTGTGCCAGAGGAAGGATAGCTATACTGATTCGTTATACTCGAAATACACCTTTGAAAATTGACGATCTCACAAGAAATATAAGTAGTTTTCTATTTACTGAAAAAATCTTTCACGGCCCTTTTTTGAATAAAAATTTGTGGAGCTCAGCATGTCTGGAAGCACGGAAGAACTTTTGCTGATATTATTACCAGTATTCGATACTGGGTTATTCATAGCATTACTATACCTTCCCTATTCATTGCGGGTTGGTTATTCGTCAGTACGGGTTTAGCTTACGACGTGTTTGGAAGTCCTCGGCCAAATGAGTATTTCACGGAAAGCCGACAAGGGATTCCATTGATAACCGGCCGTTTTGATTCTTTGGAACAACTCGATGAATTTAGTAGATCCTTTTAGGAGGCCCTCAATGACCATAGATCGAACCTATCCCATTTTTACAGTGCGATGGTTGGCTGTTCACGGACTAGCTGTACCTACCGTTTCTTTTTTTGGGTCAATATCAGCAATGCAGTTCATCCAACGATAAACCTAATTCCAATTAGAGAACTATGACACAATCAAACCCGAAAAAATGTTGAATTGAATCGTACCAGTCTATACTGGGGTTTATTACTCATTTTTGTACTTGCTCTTTGATTTTCCAATTATTTCTTCAATTGAGAGAAAGAAAGATCATAGTAGGAATTCTCTTATCCCATTCGGAAAGATACCATCCTCATAATTATCCATGACTGTTTTTGTCTGACGCATGACCACTTGATGAAATGTGGAGGAAAGTAGGGGAAATGGCCGATACTACTGGAAGGATTCATCTTTGCCTGGTAGGTACTGTAACTGGTATTCCAGTGATCGGTTTTCTAGGAGTTTTCTTTTACGGTTTATATTCCGGGCTGGGTTCATCTCTCTAGTAATCGGATGGGCCGGATTGTAGAGTAGACATGAAAAAGTAAGAACAAATAGGGCCCTTTCCGCTCTAATCAGACAAAGCAGGGTAAGGACCCGCGTTGTTCTTACTTTTTTTTATAACGAGACTTTGATCTATTCCATAACCTACAAATTGGTTAGTTATCCAGTCAGCATAATCAAAATATTATATTCGTAGAAATGACAAAACGGGATCCTTTGCCCTGATGTTCCAAACCACTCTATTCTTTTGTTTCTTAATGATGTTTGTGAAGAATTGAATCTATCGTTGATTCATAGTCCCTGCCCTTCCCATTAAATATTAACAGGAAGCAAGAAGAAAGAACGAATCAATCGATTTTCTGGGTAATCCAATAGTTTATTATATGGGATGAGACA
The DNA here is from genome assembly GCF_001540865.1 of Ananas comosus. Taxonomy (NCBI): domain Eukaryota; kingdom Viridiplantae; phylum Streptophyta; class Magnoliopsida; order Poales; family Bromeliaceae; genus Ananas; species Ananas comosus. Next base: position 45,864 of record NW_017891402.1, on the reverse strand, counting down.
TCCTGCACAAATCATTTCTAGACTAAACTAATATAACCTTAATCAAAACTACTCTAAAAATCAAATCAAAACCCTGATCATATAATAAATAAGGATTTGGATATTCGTCAAAATAAAATCCGTCTTTCAACCGCTTTTTTTTTGTTTGAATAATTTCTCTAAGTTATAAGTTGAACAACTATTGAATAAGTGAAGAAATTCTATTTGCTCAATAAAATATTCCCCCAACATCCTTTCTTTCCCTTAGTTTGTCCACTACTTCTTATGAATCTAAACAAAGGAGTTCCGATAGACCCGGAAAAGAAGGAATAGTAATCTTTGACGAACAGGAAAAAAAATGATTATTATTTTGATACAAGAAAAAGGATTTTTCAAAGAGAAGCTTCTAGGAGGTATTCTTAGTCTTTCATACTGGGCCCGAGATCTTCTTTTGTTTCTTTGAATCGAACTCGTGAAAGTGCACAACTTTTTCACTTGTGTGATTTCTTTGTGAATTTGCTAAGGGAATTTCTCGCTTTCTCGATTCCTGGAAAACGTATGTTACCAAGTAGTCAGTATGCGCCCCTATTTAGCTATTGGGAAGGAGAAGCTCTCTGTCTTCCCAGCTTGGTACTTCGATAGAGGCATTTCTTCACTGAATACCTGGTCCTTCTAATCCAGCATTAGGCATACCCTTCCATAAGTAGTCTTAGTTCATTTCAGGGAGTACCTCTCTCTATGGCTAGTCTTCCACTCCGTGATGAATCAATCACTTATGGCACTGTGCACAGCGGGATCACTTCCCGGCTTATTACTAGCACACTGAAAGAGAGGAGAGAAGCTCCCGTTGCCAAGGCCATTCTTGTGAGATAAAAAGAAAAGTGTCTCGACGACTCTTCAAACAACGCTGTTGGGACTCGCTTTGAACGAGAGGGTTGGTGTGGCGGCTGCAGAAGCGAAACATTGAGTGGTGGGTAAAAAACGTAGCATATTGAACCTGGAATCTAACCTATCAACAGAAGCAACCGTGGCTGATTCATTTTCCATAGGGATCAAGATCGTACTCTCCTTCCTATCTTTGAAAGACAATGTTGGGTAATCCCCTCGAAGCATTCGGTTGAAGCTATCGGATAATCAGCTCTTGTTGAAGCTTTTGGTTGGGAAAGTCTTGATCAGTGAGAAGATCCGGCTCTTGAGCCTATTGAAAGGAGAATTCCTTCATAGCAATCAATAGTGCAGGTTGACAGGGATAGACAGAGAAGTCGCTTTTTTCGGAATGCACTACTTCCTATGCTCTAAACGCATATCTGGATTGGCTTTCTTTTCTTCTTTTTATAATCAGAGGTGCACTGAGCCTTATAGCCTCCGCTCTGTAAGCGGATGCTTTTCACATCTTTACCCGCCTCTATGGAGCAGCCTACCTACCTTTACATATGACTTTTTCTTTGAAAAATTCTTATTGTAAAGGCTGCTGACATTCATTCGACCTAAGCATGTAAGGAGCACTTCTTTGGGGCTTCGCAGATTGTTTAGTTTCATCGAGGGGGTTATGAGTTGGGCTAAGTAAGAAGCTGGACTCGGCCAGTAGATCCGCTATAGCTTGCCCTTTCATCGCTTTTCGGAAAGTGTACGTAATGTCAAAGTCGGACAGCCTTAACAAAGGACCGGTTGCAAGGTTTCGAGCTAACTACAGGATTTGCTTCCTAGCTACTAAGACTAATTAGTAGTAGGGAACTTCGAACGTCGGCCTATACGCTGACTCTGAATCAAAGATTTACTCACTGCCAACAAAAACATACTATTTTACTAGTAACAATCGATTCACTAAGCTAGTTAAAAGCCTTAGTTCAATTACGCAAGACCACCAGTGTGTAAGACATCCTTAATTCTAAATATTAAACGCTTTTGGCAAGCCAGAGCAAGACTTCTCTGTGGGAACCCCCCGGTAAAGGAGACCTGTCTAGTCAAATAGGCTTCTAATAAGAAATTAGCTCATTCATTACTTATGCAATTCCTTTTTTTTCGTAGCGTCAACGTTGCCTTTATATCTCCCTCGTCTAGTCGAGATTCCCTAAGAGAAAGGGATAAAATCTGTAGTTGTAGTTTATATACGTGAATCCAATCTCACTTCCATTCATCGTCCATTCTGAGGAAAGATTCTTGAATAACAGGCTAAGAATAGTCTTATCAGTCCTTGTCCGTTATGTATGCTCCAGTAAGAAAGTCCCTTACTTCGGCTAGTAAGGATTTTCATTTTAGGCAAGCAAGCAGCAGCGCGACTTTTTTTTACTTTTGCTGCAATAGAGGAGATTTCCATTGGACTAGTTAAAAGACTTAGATAACACACCGGGAGAAAGAAAAGTTCACGTAGAGAAAAGAGATTAGACTAGTCATTGCACTAGTAGCGTCTACGAGCCTCCCGCTTCGGTACCATCTCCCTTTTTTACCAGTCGAGCTGCCCTGTCAACCACATTACCAAACACATCTTTATTCCATAAAAGCAACATTTCCTTCACCTTCTTCAATTTCAGCAGCAGAGCCTTAATAGGACGACAATCAGATTGGAAGGACCAAGCCTCCCTAACAACGTCCAAAAAGGAATGGTGAGCCACCCAAACATTCAAAAAGCGAAAGCTCCTTGGAACCTGATCCGTAGCAGCCTTACAGGTAACTAACAACGGAGAATGATCCGAACCGTGAAGCACATTTGTTTCAAAATTCATATCCAACCAATGCTGATTGACCAAAAGCCGTTTTCCACACCCGAGCTCTTCCAAACCGGTTATTACACCAAGTAAACCGAGAACCCACATCAACCAAGCTAGCAACATCCATAAACTCAATAAAATCCTCAGCCTCAGATACTTTAAACGGACGACCACCTAACTTCTCCTCCGGACTTGTGATGACATTAAAGTCACCACAAACCAGAGTAGGAGGAGGCTGAAATGCATGAACAAGATTCTGCCATAAAATAACACGTTCCTCCACCTCACAAGAAGCATGTACAAAAACAGCCAAAAAAGCAGAATTTAATTGAAAATGCGTCATTCTTAAAGCCTTAAATTGTTCAGATTGGGCCACAATCGTCGCAGAGAAATCCTGCTCAAAAAAGACAAAAATTCTACCCTCCTCATTCGCCAATGCATTATGAAAATTGAACTTTCTCCTCTAAATTAGACAAATTCATTTTAGGTTCACAAAGAGCCAATAAAGAAAAGGAAAAAAATATTTTTTCTTCAAAGGAGCAAGAGTAACATTATTTCGTACCCCCCGGGCATTCCAGAATAGACACTTAATCATTTAGGAAGGGTAGGATTTTTAGTAACATTTACCCCAGAAGACGGTCCCTGTTTTACAGGCTCCTCCCGAGATCTTAAGAATTCCAACCGCTGCTTAAGAACCTCCATTCCCGAATCCAATAATCCCACCGAAGAATGCGAAAGCATAGCAGCCGCAGCTTGTGATTTCCTCGGAGACAACTTACCTTCTTTGACCACCTTATCAATCACTCGATGAATCTCCACATTGTCATTCCCCTCCAAGTCATCAATTAAGTCCAAAGCTGCAAATTTAGAAGAAGACACCATAACCTCCCCAACCGAATCCGGCAGTTCAATAGCAGACAATGTAGGCGAACGATCCAGCCTATGTACAACCTCCTTACCCTTCTCCGACAAAGATATAGCCTGATCAGGTCCCCCAATCGCTGCAACAGAAGGCGGCGCAACAGAAAGAATAGGTACCATCATCAACGACGACGGCACCTTCTTACTTCTTCTCAATCAACATCAACACTGTCTTATCTACTTGGAAATCCCAATTCAAGTGCTTCTAAGCGCCCTCTTCTAATTGGTTCCACTCCTCGGCCGAGGTAGGTAAAATGTAAGTGAATTGAGATAGATAAGCTGCGGTTGACTTTTTCTATAGGATAGGACCACCTCTTTCATATTATCCTTTCTGGGAGACTACAGAGAAAGAGGAAATCCAATCAGTGGAACTTGGCGCAGTAGAAGTCCCTTCATCTCGACAAAGCGCTATAAACTTACGAAGAGGAAGGAGCTAGAAGGAAGACTGATTAACTCGCTTTCGAGAAAGAAGATTGACTGCTTCCAGACTTCTACTTCACTCTTAAAGAAAGATGGTGCCCGGGGAAGAGCTTCTTTATCCTTTGCGGACTCTCTTCTAAAATAGTTGGGACTCTTTCTACTTATGAATAAGACTGTTCATCTGGTAGTATCGTATATAATACATACGACCTACGTCCTTACCCGATGCATGGCATGTTTAGAGTGAAATATCTATTATAGCCGTCCTTGCTAGCCGCTTAGGGGTATGGATCTCGGCAAGGTTTCTCGATCAACTGCTCCTGGGGAATCCCCCAGACTTCAGGCCACTCTGACTCAGAAGCACGAACAACTCTGCTCGCTGGAAGCCCAATTCTCAAAAATCTCAGAAGAAAGAAAGAGAAAATTTAGCGGCTGAGATTCGGCGCTTGCAAGCCAAAGATGAAGAAATTGCTCGCGAAACAAGACTCATTGGCCTTCCCTAACTGAGTAGCCAATGAAGAGGTAACCAGAGACCTTACAGAGTGGGAAGATTTGGAGGCCAAAATGAAGCAAGCCGAAGGAAATGTTCACCGGCGTATGAGGCGCAAAAGGACAGATGGCATTACCAAGAACCGGATATGGTGCGACTGAACCTCGGCACGGAGGAGGGTTGGTCTTCCTGATACTAAGGTGGCGTATCGTACTAATCCATCACATCCATTACTTTATTCTATAGTAAAGGTAAGTGGTGTCCAAACGGGCTGATAAGGTTTTAAAATAGGCTTTGATCGGGATACTATTACCTAGGTTCCTAAACTTGGAATGCATGGATATCTTTTCCTCGGATTCATTGGGTCACTCACTCGCCTACAGGCGAGAGGAAGAAAGAAGAGTTCACAGCTTCTTCAACCATAGCTATTCTTGTTCCCAGGAAAGCAAGAGTGAAGAGTCGACGTTCACCACAAAACAGAAAGCATAGTCATAAGGCCAAGCGGAACCACAGAGACCATTTCACAAGAGCTGAGCTGAAAGAAGAGTGATTTGAATTACCCTAGGGTGACTTCACTCGCTTCCTTTGGAAAAAGACTAAGAACTGATAGTCATCGCTAAACCCTTTCGACTGGCATTCTCACACCGCCATCAACACAAATTCAATAGCTGCTCCTAGCCCACCGCTTCCACTCCCCCTTCCCACAGCCCAAGCAACCTCCTTATGCTATGATACTTGGACTAGGAGCCCCCTCACTTCTGGGATTCCCTAACAAGCATTAAAAAATGAGACTTCTCTAACGCCAATAAGAAAGGATGGTGTTTTTTATTTAGGTAACAAACCACACCAAATAGGCTAATCTAGTAGCAAGAAAAAAAGCAGAAAGGAACTTGACTAGGGGTGGCCAGGTGTGAAGAGAAAGCAAGCGTACAACAGAGTAGCCAACTCATAGAAGGAGCAGGGGCGCTAGCTTTGAAACAAAAGAGGAGGCTGCTCGTATAAAAGAATAAGACCGTCATTCTATTAAAAAAAATGAAAGGGTTGAGAGTGGATTCCTTTCTTCAATGCATTCCACCGGGGCGACTAGGGTACCTTTTTTGTAAGATACACCCATTCAAGCTCAAGCCAACTTCTTTCAGTTCAGTCGGAAGGCAAGGGTCCAGTCTATCAATCCATTCAAGTTATTGGGGCATTCCTGCATTGGTTGAGTGCCTAGTCGGGGAATCGGTTGAATCTGCTACGCTTTATGCGCCTGGTGAAGCGACGAAAAAGCCTAGTCTATTTATCTATTTATCTTCGGAGACAGTATCCGATTTAGCATTTAGTGGCAAAACAAACCCCTCGGGCGATCTTCTTATACGGACTTTATATCCCGTAAATAATATCTGACTTCTCGGCAAAGACCTACTCCAGATAGGTTGAGTGAGAGTTTGAGTCTTCCCTTTCTGCTTTCTGGCTTTACTCTGATCTAAGCCGATCAGCGACCTGATACAGAAGATTCACCAACTTTCCTTGACCTTCCTGTTTTTCGGGTTTCATCGGAGCGGCTCGCTGCCTATTTAGTTACTTTCTTTCTTTGGATTCCAGAACAGAAGTACGGATCCTGGCCTCCTCCATTTGACCTTGTAAAAGTTTTCAATGGGGAGAAAGAAGCTCTCTTGGGGCCCTGTTCACAGCTCTCCATCTTATGCATCAAAAGATTCAAGTAATCCATATTCTTCTTCTCCACCACCCTACCATCCGAACTTGTTGAATCAGCAGCTGGAATTGAATGAATCAGTGGTGGGTCTATTCCCCTTACTCGAATTCGCGAATTTCCTTTCATTTTTACTTGCTGATGACCTTGGAGAGTTCCTTTGTAGAAGCACCTTCTTCCTATCCCTGTCTCTCTCTTTACTCGCAGAGACGGCCCGTTTGGTCGACGTCATAACTTTTGTCAGCCTACGCCCTCGCCTGTTCAACCGCCATCTACTCTCGAAGCCTTTCGCCTTTTGTTAGAAAACCATGGTCCTATAGCGGACCCGCCTCCAAGAAATCTTCCGTGGCCTACATACTCGTGTACCGGGGGGCTTCCAGGCCGAGTGGCTTGTCGACCTTTTGGTAGATCGCCATAACGGGGAGGCCTTGAGCGAAATAAGGAGAAGCCTGGACGCTCTCGGACACGAAAGCCCCTACTTTCGCGAGATCCAATGTGATTTCCAAACCCTGCGTAACGATGGGGTAACGGAAGCACAGCTCCGGAAGGAGTGGCAGGGGCGGGGGTAGCATAGCCAAACTTCAACAATAATAAGTCCGGTCGAGTGGACAATTCTATAGGAAATGCTTTTTCAATGGATTGACTGACCGCCTAGTGGTCCGTGGGTGCGCTCATTCCGAATTTCTTGTGTGATTTCGTGATTATCATCAGTGGAGCTAGTTCTGCTTCATTGTGCTTTCCTTTTTGAAGGGTCTTATTATTCTTAATGGATGGACTCTCGCGACGGTACAACAATCTTCACTCTTCTATTAGCGCACACTATATTCACTATTGGGCTTTCATTTGAGGGCAAAGGTCATTGTGCCTTCACGCATTACTAACGGCAAGGGACTATTCAAAGAGGCAAGCCCGGACCCGAGGGAAACCCGAGTTACTTACGTATGCCAGTTTCCGGGGAATCGGGTCTGACGTAGTTAATAAGGGAACCACTTTGGTCTTAGGTTTGACAACTAGCCCTAGCCCTATTGGCATTCCATTGAAAACAGCTTGATAAAGAACAAGATAACGGACCTAATCGAAGCCGGAGAGATCCCCCTGTCTGATCAGCCGAACGTACAGAAAAATCCACTGCCAAATCCGAAAGTGACAACCCAGCTTCCGGTACCGGTATCCCTCACCAGGTCCGGGTTATATATTATAGGCGAAAGTAGCTAAAAGATATCGATTTTCTCAACCATACTTGCATGCACAAAAAAGAATGTTATAGGGCTTTCCCCTTTTCCCTGTCGAGAAGAAAAAGTCTCTCTCTTAGAGAGGCGTTTTCTTCTCTTAGAAAGGCGTTTCTTTTCTCAAGAGATTCGTATTGACTGTACAAGTCTTGTTGATTTTGCATATCCAATCGGGCTTGCTGCTTTAAGTTTAAAAAGCCACGAAAATGCTCTGCTTGGGTCGTTTTGACTTCCCAATAGAACGGGGATTCGTGCCCCTCGTTACATAAGCTTTGTAAAACCCGGCATAGAGCGGTGTGATTAAATTCTATTTTCTCCAAAGATACATGCACTATAAAATCGAGGTCGCTGGGATCAATGAATAACTTTGGATCTTCTCGACCATAAAAAATGAGTTGATAGAGTGAAGAAATTTGTTCTCGAGTTGCAAAACACAACTCAGTGGAAAGGAACTGACGCACCATGACCTCGTACTCCCTGGGTTTGTAGGCGTTGGCGTACATATTCAACCCATTCCGGGTCCTGGTGCGCTTGATTCAGATAGAAGTCTAGAAGTGCTATTTCGGATGGGAGAATACCTAATATGGTATGCTGATAGAAAAGCATATTATTTAGGTTCTGGAAAAGGAGAAAGCTAGCCCTCATAAAAAAAAGAAAAAAACATTTACACGTTGAAAAGATTTCGAACATAGAAAAAGTCAAGTTTTTCTGCCATATGACAAGGAAGAAAGAACTTCAAACCAATATAGAAAGTCAAGAGGAAAGGGCATGACCAGAAGAATTGTGTGAAATAAGTGAATTTATCCAGTTGAAGCATGACTGATGAATACATAAAAGATTGATTGAGACAATCAAATTCCCTCCAGACAGCTTAACTCCGTCAAGCCTGTAGGAGTCGTTTTGAAGTAGACTAGAAATCGCTTTTTTTGGTTGTTGACCAACGGAAAGCATGGGACAGTTATATTGAAAAGAAATGTGGTTATGTAGAATGAATCAAAGAACTGAACAAGTTTTACGACAGCATGAGGCTTGTGATTACTAATTGACATTTAATATGGTTAACACAGTTCGAAAGCACGAACTGTGGACATCATAAAGAATCAGATCTTCTAAAAGATCGTATATACGTAATAGATCCTGAGGTTCCACAATAAATTGATCTACCACTTGCGTATCAATTAATTTCTCTACCAGGTCATAGTGGGTCATTCTCTCGGGGAGCGGCTTGTTTTGTCTCTCCAGAAGTTGGGCTATGCCCTTTCGGAGAGAATCATGAAGTAGGTCCTTTGCGGAGTCACATAGTGGATTGCTAACCCTTTCTGGATTGTACTTTTGTTGAAGCTCCAGCTCCCCGGCAGCAATCTCAGAAAAAGACTTAATAGTCTTGAGTAGAATCAATTCTTTAGTCATCCATAGGAAGGTCTCTTGTAGTTCCGCTTCTTCCTCTAAAAATGCAGAAAGACTTGTTGGAAATCGCCGGTTGGCTTGGTCCAACCAAGAAAGGCATGGGAGTCTTTGGGCGTTAAGACATCTCCGAGAAGACATCTCTATATACGCAATTTTCAATCAGATTTTTGGTTTTCCATCACTGTCTTTAGTCTCAAAGAACCATTCATGCTTGGCCAACGGAAGAAGTCCTGTTTAGGCTTTAAAGAAGGGCTTAAGGGTTGGTTTAAAGAGAATAAGGGAAAAGACAAAGCTTTCTATTTCACGACTCTCGGCGCAGGGTTTAGGCAATAGACTTCAAAGACAGGACGGAGTGCCGGGGGTTGAGAGTTGGCAAGTGAAATTGCTTTAGAGAAGAAGTGAGATGTAATAATGAAACGGAAATCTCTTTTTTTTATGCGAGAGGTTGTTGGAGCATCAGCATCCGGCGATAGGATACTGGAGAAGGGTTCGATTCCCTGGAACCTTATGTCTGATCCTAACAGGAGATAACCAAGTGAGAAAGCATACTAAGGTCACTGCCGGTATCCCATGCTATCACCAGAAGGATTGGAAACTATGAGAATGTGCAGAAGGCAGTCTAAGATAGTAGAGCGAGAAAGCTTTTTTTCTTTGTTTACTCAACTCGTAAAGGCAAAGAAAAAGTCGAATCAAAACGATTTCTCCTTTCTTTTCTACACTACAGAATTTCTTATCTTAAGAAATTTCTAGAGGGGAAAATGGATTCTATTTTGACCATATAACTTAATAAGAAAACTAAGGAGGCTCTATTATTAATCATCTCAGTGGGAATTTCCCTCAAAATGATGTTTATAGGCGGACCTTTTCGGATTAGTAACGAAATTGACCCATAATCCGGATTAAGTCGACCTATGCTTTCCATACTTACCCTGACCCTAGCTCTAGCTTCGGCCGATCCTTCGTCATATGCTTAGTCAAAAGCACTCTTGCTACGATGCTACTTTTTTTTTGAGGGAGTCCCTTTTTCGGGATAGGCAGGATATCTTGGTTTGGGAAAACTGGTTAAAAAGAGGAATGGGATCCTGATCCTAGAATTTATCGCTACTAACTATAAGAAGGCTAAGAAGAGCTCCCCTGTAAAACCTTTGATTCGACGCAATGCCACTTCGAAAGAAAGGGAAGTGGGGTTGAGAGAACCTGGATACGTCTATTTAGAATAAGCCTATGCATATGGGAACGAAACGTGAATGGAAAAAAAAACACAGACGCCTAGGAGTGATTCTTTCTCAGGAGAACCTTCTTTCTAAGTAGAGTGACTGGGGACTACCTCCTCGCTTGAAAAACTACATTCTTGCTACCCAACCCTTTCCTCAGCTGATGCCTCTTTTGGGCAATTTTCTAGTCACATCTGGAAATACTCCTCTTTTCCACTCAGATCAAGAAGCAGATCGCTGTGAAGGCGGATTTATAGCCATAAGATCCGTTTTGGGCCGGAGCGAGAAGCCACGCTTTTCTGTTGATGGTCATATCGAAAAAGGTTTTAATAACTTTTGTTGTAAGGGTTTGTCTCTGTTCTCCTAACTAAGATTCCATTCTTCGAAACAGAAGGCCGGCCAGCCCATAGGTTATATATGTAACAACCACAATAGACGAGGTCTTCTGAGCTCCCTTTGAGGCTAATTCGAAGAAGAAGATTCCATGTCATGGGGAGAGTCCAAGCGGGTGAACCAATTCTTATCCTTCCCCTCCCACCGCCCATGTTTGCAGAGAAGAAAGGGAATCGGTCAGGCTGGTTTTGAGCTTTGGCTCGGTAGGGGAAGACCCCTTAACCCATATCTCCGAGGATTTCTTGTTGACTATCTTCGGAAGGAGTTGAAGACTAAAGAATTGAAGCTTCCTCCGATTCCTAGGATCATTTGGGGGCACCCCACAACTACCGATAATCTTTGATAGAAATCGCTTTTGTTGGTTGTTGACCAACGGAAAAGCATGGGAGTCAATAGGCATGGAATACAATAGACTCTTTTCGATGAAGTACCGCCAGGAAGGGGTACACTGAACACCGACCCAATCTCGACAAAAAAAGAGAAGTACACGCAACTAGAAAATGAAAGTCGGAAGTAGTGCTTTCCTCTTTCTTTTTAGAAGCATAGTGCTTACAGAAGGGGGCCGCTCTCTAGCTAGGATCTGATTTGCTATGTCCTCATTCCATCGGTGGAGTTCTATCCCACTCGTCGGTTTTTTCCATTTATGATTGAGCTAATTGACTGAAACCTTTCCACTGCGGTTGGGTGGGACCTAGATGGCTGGTGGATCAACGGCGAGCCGTTCAACCAGGGATCTATCCATAGTTTTGTGTCAGTTCCCGTTCCAATGAAGTAAGAGATCCCCTCAAGGACTCTCGATTTGGCCGCCGCTGTTGACCTCCAGTCGAAGGAGGCAAATGGTTTAACTGTAGCCCGCTAACGGTGATTTCTGTGGGAAGCACTTATCTTTCATTACCTGAGCGGGCACTCTGGGTTAGTGACCAGTCTCCAGAGTAGCTTTCCATCCTCCTATCCCGGATTGAAAGATCTAAAAGGGGTAATCCCCCGGATAAAAGCTCGTAGCGCACGGGAGTAACGAAGTATTGATTGCACGAGCTAGCCAGCCAATAGAAAAATTTGACTACGGGTTATATTGAATATGGATCGTTCCCTATCTTTCTTAGTCACACGCCCACTCAGAATCCCGGGGTCTCCCATTCCGAGGGATACCATACCAGTTTACCTTATAGGTAGGAGATACCTATAGGTGAAGATTTCAAAAGTGGAATTCTCTACTGTTTTCCATCAAGAAGCAATCCGGCACGTTGGACGGCTTAGCTGGTTTACAGCCTAATCTGCCTGGCAAGCTACTGGTAAAGGCTAGAGTAGCGACTTCCTCGTAATTTGACAAACCTCAGCAGCTCTTCCAAATGGCAAAATCCGTACCCTAGGATTCGAGCTCAAAAGGCTATAAGTTATACAACCCAACAAGGGGGAAGATCGTTGTCACCAGAGATAGGATCTTCGAGGAAGACAAGACATGGGATTGGAACGTAAAGGAAGAAGAGAAGGATGAATTCTTATCCATTCACAATGAATCAAGCCGAAGAACTCAAGGATCCACGGATGACGAGACTCCACAGCCACCCCAACACAAGAAAGCGAACATCAAGCTCAAGTGAAGAAGAACCACGCTGCATGCGAAGTTTACAAGAGATCTATGAGGTAACTCAAAACCAAGATAACCTCACTTTGTTCAGTCTTTTGCTGATTGTGAACTAATAAGTTTCGAGGAAGCTGCACAAATCACGTGCATGGCAAGAAGAAAATTCTCCTAATCTATTAGAACACTCGTAGGACGGAATCGAATCTCCATTTCGTAGTAAAGAACGACTTAAAACGAAAACAGATGCACGCTACCCCCCTTTTTCCACGAAATTGATCAATCCTTTACGATTAATCCATATTTTTCCTGCAATGCAAAAGATTGAATCGGGGTACGGTTCAAGAAGAATGAGTTCTCCCGAAAGATTCAGGTTTATACAGGAATTCCTCAATCTCTTCGAGGGCATAGGCTGGAAAAGAAGATTCACTCGTTCTTCAGCCCTCACTTAGACATGGGGAGAGGCCCCACAGATAGGATGAAAAGGAGAGTTGAAAAGACTTAACAGCCAACTCCCTACTTACTTAAGACTTTATTGTAGCCAGTTTGCAATGAAGACCAACCCGGAAGATCGACCTTTAAGGTAAAAAGGGCGATATAACAGCCTATACTTTATCTCAGACATCGGACTATTCCGACTACACCTTCTTTGATCCACTACTGCTGCGGGAAATGACACTAATCGTCTTTCCTTCTCATGGCCTATGTCGAAGGGAATAGAATGACGGTCTCTGCCTTTGCAAGCGCAGGATTTTCATTAAATGAATAGATGTTATTAGCTTATTATTCAATAGATAATAGGAAAGCTCCTTTTTCCGTAAAATAAGAAGTGGTGCCCTTCTATCTCTAGCAGGTCTGTTGCTCACGTGACCGACAGTGATAGATCTGTCACTTACGGAGAGGAGTTCTGTTATGAGCGAGCTTTCTTTCAGTCCATTTCTATATGTCATTGGCTGGAGAAGATTGATAGACGTATCCGAAGCGAGCACTATCAGTACAATCTCTCTTGCTTCTTGTTGGCTAGGGGAACCTGTGGCTACCTTGTTAAGCATGGTCAACAAGCGTGGTAATAAGCAAAGCTTATTCCATGTTTTCGTAGCGGTCGGTATATGGAATAAGCTCAAATCATGGGAGGCTTTACCCGAAGAATTTCATCTGACGAAACCGCTTTCTTCGCTCTCATCAAATGCACTTTCTTTGCCAGGTTCTAAAATATCTTGGCTTTTCAAGTCCAGGAGAAGAAGGGCCGCTTTTCTTGTAAGGGGAAAAAAATAGGGCATCAACATAGGCCTCAGCTGAAGACCGGCCAATCCGTGACAACCCCACAACAAAGAGTGAAAAAACCGACTATGATAACATCCGGGAGAGGAATCGAGAAGACTTGTGCCTCTCAAATAACGAAGGACCCACTTTGCGGCCTCCCAATGATGCTTAGCTGGTCTTTTCGGATGATCAGCCACACTGGGACTTCTTTTGTGTAAGTAGAGTCTGGCATGATTTACTATTAATTCCGAAGTTATTTGGATGTATCGAACGTCTAATCTAAAGAAGCAGTACTGGTATTACCCCCTTTGCGCTCACGTACGGTCCCCTTTCTTTTACCCATGAAACTCACAGTTCAATCGATTCGGAGGGAGTGATTTAGATGCGGTCGATTACTCCTCAGCTATGTTGGCTGAATTTGAAGACTTGGACAGTAGTTCGGCAAAGCCGGAAATAGAGAGAGATGTGATTAGATTAGCACGAGGAAGGGAAGAATCTTGGTCGTGGGATAGCTGTTTTTGAATCAGTCTCATTTGGCGTTCAATAAGTAGAAGATCAAGGCAGCTTCTGCTTTTAGGTCAGCTCTTTGGCTCCTTGCTATAAAGAGTGAAGTGACCTTCGGGCGAGGAGAAAGTCAGTAAGAATAGGACCGGAAACTGTTTGGCTATTGGTGAGTCTGTCTTTCTTGAGAAAATTGAGCGACCAGCCCCTCCATTTGGGTCATGAGACTAGCCAACTGTCTATCCCTGTGGGCTAACTCAACTTAGTTGCTTGCTATCTTAGCATCCACTTGGGAATGACCGTGGTCTTTTTTCATACCTAGTGAGGCCAGGAAAAGAGACTCATAAGCTCTATTCTCCGAGGATCCAATTCCATGGTTAATTGTACTGAAAGCGAGAGCCTTTAAGATAGGGCGACGAAAGACGATTAGGAATCTTTCTAAAAGAAGTGGGGTTCTAGTCCTGCATTTGATGCCGATCATAGCACGTCACGCTACTAGACAGCGGATCTATAAATTATATCACAATCAAAGTGGGAAACCTTCCTTTAGTAGTGTGTCAACTGCCGTGTCTATCCGAACGGAACCCTCTTGTGCATGGATCGCAGCTAGGGGCACTCTTTGAAGAAAGGTACAACGTATCGCTCGGCTTTGCCCCGGTTAGGAACCCCTTTTCGGAAGCTTCAGAGACTGAGCTCTCCAGGTAGGTCGAACGAAAGATTAAGAAGTGGGATAAAGTCCCTTTCTAGAGCAGAGAGCTAGCAACGAATTAGTGATCCAACTGGGCATCTTACGTATGAATTCGTTCTCCAAGTATGGGCTCTTGCCCTGTCTCCATAAAGGAAGAAGAAGCCAAGACTAACTCATTTAGTAGGGCTAAAGATTTGCATTTCCGATCATATTGGACTTGATGTTATGGCGAAGGGGTGCCAACAAGGTGTAATCAAGGTCAGAAAACAAAGAAATTGATCCCGAGGGTTATGCTTCCTAGTTGTAGTTTTCAGTGAAGAATTGGCAGAGGGGAAGAAGGATGAAATTGAGTGCTTCCTAAGCTAAGCACTACGCTTCCCAGAGTTCTGGCTTATAGCCGGGCGAAGCGCTTTCTTTAAAGAATCTTTCCCCCTGCAGAAAGAAGCCGAGACTTCCAAGATAAGACTGTTGATTATGGATTGGCAAACAATAGATTATTCGAGGAAACTTTGCACCTCCCAATATATAGGGTCAAGATATTTAACAGGAAACAGTTTATACGAGAACTGAGTTATTCGCTGAATAACTCTATGTCTAGATAAGGGAAGCCGAGAATGAGCAAGATAACAACTCTTTTGGGAATTGATTAATTGCCCCGAAGCCTTTTCATACATATTTAATACCTCCATCAGGCCTTTCAAAGAACTTTAAGCCGCGCTAGAAAAGACCAAGACATCATCTGCAAAGGCTAAATGAGAAAGGGCTGGACAGCCCCGAGGAACTTTAAGTCCCACAAAACCAGGTTGCAAGACAAGTCGATTAAGAGCACGGGAGAGTACTTCAGCCCCAATAATGAACAAAGCCGGGGATAAAGGATCCCCTTGTCGAAGCCCTCGGGAAGACTTGAAGAAACCAAAGGCAGCGCGCTGCTTACTCCTTCAATAGCAAAGAACCCGAAAAAAAC
The DNA here is from genome assembly GCF_001540865.1 of Ananas comosus. Taxonomy (NCBI): domain Eukaryota; kingdom Viridiplantae; phylum Streptophyta; class Magnoliopsida; order Poales; family Bromeliaceae; genus Ananas; species Ananas comosus. The sequence goes on along the minus strand of NW_017891402.1, from coordinate 30,409 downwards.
TAGTACAGTAGCGCCCTAGGCTATTTGATATAGTGACGCCGCGTATCCTATTTGCATCAGGGTAAAGCCCCTTTTTTCTTTATGAGTAAGCCCCTTTAGAAAAGAAATAGGAAAACGGCCTAGCTGCTTTATTGAGAGATTTCGGTACCATTGAGAATTAGCTAAATAATTCATTAGCTTCAGTGCTTGAAGTCTCGGTTGGCATTGCCTAAGTAAGGTCCGGCTCTGTTTGCGTCCTTCTCTCTAGAATAAGGGAAAGACATGATATTCTCATCATATAGGAAGCGAGTGAAACGACCATAAGGGAGTCAAACTAAAACGAATAAAAGAGCTTATTCGATTAGGAAAAGTATAGTCTAGTCGAACCTTAATAACTTCCTAACTAATTAAGTCGAGCTTTTCTTCTTCGCTACGTTCACTCACTCGAAAGTTCCTTGCTTGCCTTCGTACTTTCCATTTATTGGTAAATAGGGTTCTCTTTCACCTGCTGTAGGACTGAACTTGAGCTGAAACAATTGACTCAACTGAAGAATAGACTCCTTCTTGATAAGGAGCGATACAATTCAGCATAAATGGAGACTAGGCTCCCTATTTCCTCTTCTCATACGATAAGATTCTTTTGTTTGTTAACACCACCCCTTTTGTTCCGTGTGGGGTTGAGTAAGAGTAATATTGTCTGTTTGGCCACTTTACTGCCTTAATAGCAATATCAGAATCTGATATCATCCATCTCAGAAGCAAAACAAAGAACGAAAGCCTCATACGCCCAGGCTTAGGTCAATGATAAGATAAAGAAGCGCTTTTCTAAGTTATCCCCTCCGCCCCCGACTTGGGGCTTGGCCATAGCTTTCATGCAACCGAGCGAGGAGAAGTGGAGTAAGCGGAATAGCACCCGATACGAGCACCGATGTGAGACTTACCAGTCCCATAAGAAGTTTGATTGAATTCAAAATAAGCTTTTCACGGGCCTTTCAGTTCGAAGATGTAAAAAAAGGGCTTTAGCTTTAGTCAAACAAACCCCCTCTTCGATTAGTTCTCTGGAGTGAGAGAGCAGCTCCCTTTGTTCAATCAGTTCCAGCACCACAAAATTAGGTTTTTGCCTTTGCTTCTTAATCTCCTCCCTAGTCGATTCCAATCGTTAGAAAAAGTTGTTCTCGAACAGGTAGGTACGGTCTCTTTATACGCAATTTCAAGTGGTGCCATGCCGCCAACGGAGAACATTGGATGTACTTCTGTTTTCTCCCTATAAGAGATATTGGAGTTTGAGTTCCATCTTTCCTCTACTTTGAGTCTTTCATTCCTGTCCCCACAAAGGGGCAGGGAAGCACTACCAGCTAGAGTCGTGAACTCGGAGAATCATTTCCCGAGAATCAGCAGTTTGAGCTATTTCATCAGATAGAAATGCAAGCGATTTTGGTGATGTGATAGGGGCGACTAACTTTCCAAAAAGTCTCTCTTCTTTCGGTTCGGTTTGCTTTACGCGCTGAACTGACCTTTTCTTACTGGTGTCCGGAAGGTGAGCTTCGAAAGAAAGATTGGAATTGAGATTGTATTTCGGGACAAAAGTTGCTGCTAGCGGCCGAAGCCCCAGCTTTAGTAAGGTTATACCCGCTTTTGGAGGTGCGGTAGAGAAGCTACTCTTAGCTACAGGCTGGCAAGGGACATCGGTTTAAGCTCTCTTAATGGGTAGCTCATCTCATTGGCTAGCTAGCTCATAGGGAATAGGTCTCTGGCTTTCTCTTTCCCGCTGGCTGACTGGCTTTTGTTTCAAGAGTTCACGGGTGCGATTCAAGGGGGTTTCGGAGGGAAGGTGAGGGGTGCGGTTGCTACACTAGAGCGAGAGAGGATTGCTAACCTACGGAGAGTGACAGCCGCCTATTCAGATTCCGATTGATAAGAATTCAACTCAACATACGAGGATCCGGGAAAGGATGATCTTCAAGAGGGTCTGAAAGATATACTCCTAAAATCTTATTAGTTTGCTTAGGATTGAAAAAATGGAGATTGGTACATAAGTTACAGGTCTTTAGCAGAACCTATAGCGAGGTCTATTAGAAGCGTTCAAAACCATACAATGGTCTATAAAGTATGGTGGGATAGACCACCAAATCCTATCATACATAGGGAGGGTACATACAAAGTTGGCTATCTTATTAGCGACCTCATTCCCTTCCCTATACTATATATGTGAGTCAATCGCCAAGACAATGAAGATAATGATACGCGAGCATTTTTCTATCGGGCTACCATAGTCCACGAAACCATGTCATTATGAATAATCTCAGTAAGTACTTGTGCATCTCTTTCAATCCAGAGGAACCTGATCCCGGCTTCCGACACTCACTTCATGATCCTAATCTTGCACCCTGTAGCACTCGGCTTTCAATTCTCAAACCGTACCGAGTTCCTCTCCAACCAGATTGCCCATAAAATGTTGATAAAGCCAGCATTCCAGAGATCTTTTAGCAGAGAATCAAGTCCTCTATTTTGCGATGAAATAAAGTATATCCGAAAATGGGTGCTCTTGGACATCGAAGACTCTGAAGAACCAGCTCAATAATTATTTACAGGAATAGCAGGGAGTCGATATTTTCAGCATGGGAAAGATTGCAGAGGCTGCAACAGGATGCCAATTGAACTCCTTTTGTGGCGACGACATCGTCCGTCGGCACGGTGCAAGACTTTCCAACAGAATAATGCTATATTAGGCAGGACTATATCATTCCAGACGATTCCACGCAACTTTTGGAGATATATTCCGAATAGTCTCCCAGACGGCAGCAACTGCAAATTTTCCTTTAGGATCAGGTTTCCAAGGAATTTGGATATCTTTGATCTGATTAAAAGGCCCATTAAGACTCCGAATATCAGGGAAAATCTATGATTGGGGATCTCCAACTATGAAGTCCCCTACTTTCGCTTTGAGAGATTTTTTTAATATGCCAAGATCTGCAGCGATCGAGGTAGAATTCAGCCAGCGGTCGAACAAAAAGTGAATAGATTGCCCATCCCCAATAACCCAGTCCCTGTGTTCGTTCCTCCATTAGGTATAAGATCGATTTGATTCCGGGCCAAATAGAAGAATGCTTATGATAATTCATAGGGGGTTCCGTCCTTATGAAAATATTTGGCTCTCATGTAGCGACTCCACAGTCCCGATGGATTTTCCCATATCGACCATGCAAGCTTGGTCCCAAGCCACCGTGATAGACTTTTGCTTTTCGGAATTTCCAGACTAAAACAAGTTCCTTATTCTGGCATTAAAATATTGGATAAGGGAAGAGGGCCATTAGCTGGATCTCCTGGTGATCGGAGGTCTACTACTGGCTACTGCACTCTTATTTGAGGCAATTTAAACAAAAGAATCTTTGAAATCTCATTGCATCTACTGAGAGCCTTCCCCATTCGAACTTTCTTACTTACGAAGAATCTCAGGTTTACTACGATCTCGCTTCTGCGCGCTTGTCTTGGTTGTAGGTGTCGGGGATGAATCCCTATCAACTAATAAGTCCCCTTACTTTCTTATTTGAGCTAGGCTGTTGAGTTAAAGTAAGCGAGCTAGTCCCCGAAAATGCCTCCTTTCTTGAAGGTGGGGGTTACCGCCCCTTAGTTCATCTCTCGGCAGAACAACGCACTTGGAAGTCGCCTTATGGCATTTTTCCTTGTCTTGACGAGTGTAAGCGAAACCAATAGTACTACATATTAAATATATTAGATCAGAACTTACCTTCCTCGAAATCCGAATCGGCTAGCTCATTTCCCTTTGCTATTGAATCCAGTGCTGTTTTCAGGTGCAGATGAGGAATTGCACAAATAGGTTGTGCTAAAGGAACTGACCATGGTTAATCTACGAGGGGGAGGAGGTTGAATAGAATATAGGGCATCAGAATAGCTAGTGCGCAATGCCGACATTGATTGAAAAGTAGCAGTAGGAAGCCTTAGCCCGACAGAAGTCTCGAAGAGAGAAGGAATTGAATCAATATCCCCAAGGGGTCTGAAACAAGCCCAAATAGGAGCCCGCTTCCACTCTTGCACTTGACTTGAAAGCCAATAGTGGAAATACCGACTACAGAAGACAGTCTCACCTTAGAGGAGGATTCATCTTTCAATAGCAGACTATTCTCCGATGATGCTTGTCAGGAAATCGTCTGGTTTATAGCTCTCTTTCAACTTCTATTAGAGTACCATACCTCTTCAGTCTTATACCTATTAAATTACATATAGTGATCACAGAAAAGTTCGACCTGTTTGTTGTTAGGAATATCTCGGGTCCCGACAAGGGATGGAATGTTGGCTTCCTAGGGTCCAAGTCCCGGGGTAAAACCGCGAGGTCTATCGCTCATAGATTGGGAACTCCTAACTCCACTGGAGGACTAGCTCCGTTGTGCCAATTCCAGCCCGAAGGGGAGTAGTGGATGAATCCCGACCGCAATCATCGAAATCATGGGATTAAACCAGAGGAATCAGTAGAGCTAGCTTCGACTGGAGACAAGACGGCTGTGATTGTGGATGTAGGACGTAAAATGCCGCTACGATCCTTGCCACGGGATCCCCCTTCAGAAAGGAGTATCCCTGCTATGTTCATACTTCGACGCACTCCAAACCGGATACGACTTACCTATTTGGCGAAGCTGAGATGTCGGATGAGATTTGGTTGGATGTCGATTGTTTTGTTGTTCAAATTGGAGATTCAGTTTGTGTAAAATTATCAAGAACAGGAAAGGTCGGCCCTTACTCCATTCTACGAATGGCGGGCCTGCATGAGAAACAAGCCCTTAGGTGTACTCTCTCTTTCCTATCTATTTTCCTCATCACGGCGGTTCACTCTCCGGCTCAGATGCACCCTTACCCTACGCTTTTGGACTACGGGATAAGGGTGCTCGGAGCCTGTGTTGATGATACCTAAAGTGTTAATCCATCTGTCCAAGAACTATTGGGATTAAAGCCCTAGAAAGGAAGTACTTCTTCTTAAGCGTTCGTGCTCCTCACCCTTCCGTCCCTTAGTCTCACTATGTTCAACTAAGCCACTTCGTCCCTACTCGAACCGTGATTGACGTTCTCTCGTTCAAATTAAGGCTAGGCTATAACTGCGGTCTACTCGTTTACTGTATCTGATCTCGCTGTGAGAGCTTCAGGGTTAGACCAAAGGAAGAGAAGGCGTCAGCAACTGACAGACAAAAGGCCTAAAAGCTTAAAAAAAAAGAGCACTAATGGCCGACCCAATTTCGGAAAGAGCCCTTCCTTAGGGTCCCTCGTGTTGTAGTTACATGGTATGGCTAACGCTCCTTAGAGGACAGATCTGCTTCCCTAGGCGGGGGCACCCCGGCTCTATGAATAGCTCCTGATCTTGGTCATAAAGGGAGTGAGTGCAAGCCCCCGTGGTTGTTAGCCCCATAGGTCTAGAGCACG
>NW_017891402.1:0-20000 GCF_001540865.1 Ananas comosus | reverse complement strand
TTTTCGTTGTACGAAAATAATTAATAAGTTTTAAAGGGTAGATGCTTTTTCTAGCGGTAGAGCTGTTCAGAGAGGCCTCCATACTGTATTTCATTGGGCATCTTCTAGAGAAGAGATTGGAAGGAGCTTCAATTTTCGATGTTGAGAGCAAGGTAGCTTTGGACAAGGCAGTACTGGTACTCAGTCGATCTTGCTCTTGCAACTTTCGGCTGATGGGAAGGTTCGGATGTCAGCTGGCTAGAAAGATCAGATGGTTCGCCCACTCCTCAACCCTATTTTCTTATCCAACCTATCGGTTATGGAATTCAAAACGGGCACCTCGGCAAAGCCTTACTATGCCACTTGGTCGTTCTAGCATAGTCAATGAGACCCAACTTGCGTACTCGGATTACTTCAGGCGACCCATTTGCAAATAGGCTGATACCAGGCTTACTCAATCCTATGTTGTTCACATAGGCAGCCCGCATCTCCGTGTCAAATCCTTTTGAAAGGGCTCTACCTTCCCTATTTGACTAAGAGTCAATCCCTTTCTAACTCACTGCCAGAACTAGTCGTTTGACAACTCCTTTCCTTTTTTTTTCCTTTTTAAATTTCAAAGTCAGGGCCGGCCTTTCAAAGCAAGAGACCTATCCCTCATCCCACGTCAAATATCGTGGAAGTCCCATATGTGGATGGCAATCGTGATTTGCCATTGGTTAGAAATTTTTCAATGAAAGGGGGCCTCAAGATTGCGTCCCTATAAGAAGGAAAAGCGGGGGGGCTTGGGGCAGGAAGATTGATAGACACAGAAAGAGAAGATGACGATTTCAAAGAAGGGAAGCGAAAGCCGCTCAAATGCTAAATTGGGGAGCAGAAGCCACTCGCTTAACTAACAATGGGCAAGGAGCAAAAAGCACTCAATTCTTTGTGAAAGACAGGAGAGCGCGGAAGGCAGTCAATTCCTCTTTGCAGGAAAAAGGCAAAAAATTGCTTGTGATGAAATCTACCACTAAATTCTATTTGAAATCGAGGCCTTTTTATTATCAAAATTTTGGGTAGGTTACACTTTTTCCTGAAGCATAGATGAGATTAGAGATGAAAAGCTAGCATTAGCAGAAGATCATCGATCATACTTTCTTGCCTTAGAAGGAGTTGTGTATTGGCGCCTACTTGTTTTCTAAGGCTGTTATCAACCTAGGACGCAAGTCTGGGTGGTTCTTTGTCGCGCTGTATTTAAAACAGTGCGCTTCTTCCCTCCAGACCGCATATGGTTCGACGCAATACGAACCTGGTTTGTTACCAGTCCCGGTCTCTCTCAACCGGTCAGGTTACCCCCGGATCATCCCTGCCTTCCATCGTAGAATGATAATGAGGAAGGACAGTAAGGCGGATACACTAGTTCAAGTGTATCTTTCGTTCTGGCACATTGGCTAAAGTTATTTGTCTTGCCAAGAAAGTCTCGAAAGGTACATTTGAGTCCATTGTATCTCCCTGGAAAGATCCGGACTCCGTTATCAATGCAGTTGGTAATATGAAAAGGAAGATGAAATACCTTCTGCAAAGATACGTACCTGATCTCCCAACAATCCCCCTTCACCAGGGGATGACTTGGGATCCGACCTGGAAGGCTCTTCCAACTCATTCTTGAGTTAGCGATAAGCTATTCAAGAAAGTACAGCGGAGGGTTCAATCAGTTTTGACCTCTGAAGCTTACGAGTTGGCTGCCTTCCAATTTCTCGTCGATTGAGTTCACTCTTACAGTGAGCAATGGTCGCAGGGTAGGTAGTCTTTGGGCTCCCAGAGTTCGTTACGCATGGGACATAAACAATAAAATGTTTAGTAACACGGACCTTTCCCTCTTTGAGGATAGGATTGGTCCAACCATCGTGTGACGACCTTCAGTGCCCTCCGATTACCGGGCGTGACGGTCAGAAGATTGAGGGAGGGGGAAAGAGACGGATATTCGCCATAGGCAACTATATCAATCAGAGGCTCCATCAGCCCGTTCATGACTGGCTGATGGACGTTCTGCGTCAAATACCCGCGGACGGGACGTTTGACCAGACAAAGCCTCTCGATCGTTTAGTTGGTGAGCAGCATTTTTTCTCCTTCGATTTGAAATCGGCCACGGATAGGTGGCCGCTATTATATCTCTGAGAAGTGATGCGATGCTGCTTCGACCGTTCGTTCGCCTCCGCTGTGGTTAATTCAACCTTAGCGTATAACATATTTTCAGTGCCATTCGTGAGGAAGAAGCACTCTAAAGTATGTTTTGTGGCGGGACAACCGTTGGGATATCATGCCTCTTGGCCCTTATTCGCGCTTTCCCATCACATTTTGGTGTGGTGGTGCGCGGAACAAGTTGACCCTGGTTGGGACTTCCGAGAGTACTGTGTACTCGGCGATGATGTTGTCATCGCTGATCGGGAAGTAGCCCGTGTGTATGAAGCTATGCTTGGGAAGTTGGGAGTTAATATTAGCTATCAAAAATCCCTAATCTAAAGCGGCCGAGTTCGCAAAGCGATTTCGGATCCGAGGATTGAGTAAGGATGTGAGTCCAATCTCAATCAAGAATCTTATTCATTCTCACCACCCTTTTGGACTGATGGCAGTCCAGATGAAATACCCTTGCAAAAGGTTTACTACCTTAGCTCGGGTAGGTGGTGTCGGTTTCCGGTCGATAGCGCGGCTAGACCATAGCCGATCCCTGTACATTGACAGGGTGCTGGCTATATACACCCGAGACTCTCTACCATTCCATTATAGGATAGGTAGAGGTCGGCCTCTGAACCCTTACCTTCGGGGCATCATCGTGGATCTGTTAAGATCTGAGATGAGACCAAAAGAGTTCTCTCTGATTCCGGACGACCTGTTTGAGGTTGAGCCGATGAAGGATTTTCTCGAATGGTCCGTCCTACGGTCATGGGTGAGGAGCTGGCTACGGTACTGCCAATGGTACTCTAGTACAGCCCTCCGACCAGATGTAACCATTGAGGAGTTCTTTAGAGCTCCAATCAGAGAGCGGAAGTGGAGAGTAACCAAGACGGATCCTCAATTAATCCCTTTTGGCCTCCTATGGAAGGTCTATGATTTGGTGGCTCTAAAGGGCCTCGACTTTAGGTTGCCTATCCGCTTGATTGATAAGGGCGGTGTCCGTCTCACCTTTTGGTGAAATGTACCTCCAGGGTCGCCGGTACGGCATTCCTTGTAACTGCTCGCGGGCTTGAACAAGCCCGAGCAGGGAGAGGGGTCATATGTCCGGGGGTCGTAAAAGATCCTCAGACAGACCCTTCCTACAAGACCGTCAGATACTTTCTTGCCTTAGCCACTATTGAGGAAGAGGGATTGATACTTGCCTTAGACCACTATCGAGGAAGAGAGACTCATAGCACAGATGATCCTTACCCTCAGAAAGAGTACCTGTTGTTAACAAAACTCCGTCTCAAAAGCCCATTTATCGCACTGGTCTCAAAAACTCAATTATCGTATGGCACAGGCAGAGCACCAGTAAAAGACCGTCAGGCCGCGTTTTCACTTAAGAAAGATGGCGGTCTTTAATCAGCCAATGCCAAGGCAAGAGAGCTAGCATCAAACCTACCCGCCCAGAACCCTCCAACATTCCTACCAACCTGATGACAGAAGAAGGATAAGCAAAAATGGGAGCTGGAGGGGCAGGAAGAAAGATTCTCACTTGGACAGGAGATGTGGACGAGTTTGAGCCTAGCTCCAAGAAGAAGGTACCGGGACCTCATTGAGCACAAGATTTGAGCGGTTAATGGAGAGCACCAAACTCATGCCTTGGCTTTGGGGCGAGGATGACGGAGACCAGATTGACCTTTATGAACCTCAGCGTTCAGTGGTCGGGTTCACTCCTCCTATTGCCTTTACCCAGCGGCAAGACGCTTAGTTTTGTCGGAAAGGGAATGCTTCTTCCCCTCTACTGTGCGGGTGCTAAGACTAGGTGAAGAAAATGAAATTCATCAGTTCGCTTGACCAACCCGAGCCTGACGTTCTTCTGATTTTGCTAACATCCTTCAATGACAGGCCGACCGAAGGAAGACGCACCGGGATCCTACTTCTTTCTATCTCATCAGAAGCAGGCGCATAGGCTATAGAATAAAGAATCCTACCTTATACTCTAAAAGCTACTGTGCCCAATTTAGAGCTTTTTGGTCATAGGTTGCCAGTTTTAGGAGCTCACTTTGCAGGTCAGAACTATCGGAGAAAGAGAACTTATTTAGACGAATAGTGTGCCGGTGCCATTACCCCAAAAAAACCTACATTAGCAGTTCGGGTGGAATCAGACATAAACCAAGTCCAAGAAGACCGAGGAGGCCTTGGGGAGAAGGTAGCGCACTAATTCGCACCTCCCTTCCTGCTACTAGGGAAGCGCGTGCTACTGCTACTACTTTTGTTTTGCACCTGCTCCTCCTATTTATTAAAGTGGAATGAACTCCTACACCCAAATAGTTCTCCTCTTTACCGCATTTCTTCCTTCTGCAAGAGCTACTGCAAGAGGAATGTTCACTGCTCCTGCACCTCCAACTCCAACAGGAACTTCCGCATCTCTATTCGCATCTTCCTAATATGTAGTCTCTACGCTTGAAAAAATCAAAGGCTTGATGATCGCATCTGAAAGGGCAACAAGTGCGTTCATTTCCCTATCAAAGCCCTTGAACTAACCTTTTAGGCACGAAGGGCATGATGAGGATGTATTTCATCAGCCAGGCACCCATATATTGATTTGTTGAAAAGAGCTCATCAAGTCTACCGCGCCTATTTGTATTGCTACAATCATGCTTACCGATATGCAACTGACTGAACAGGACATATGGCCGGGCAGGACGGCTTTGCTTAAGACCGGAATGCTACTACCCCCGCTCGAACTCACTTTCAACGCTCGAACTCCAGAACGAAACTCAAGTCATTACTCATTCCCGCTCATGCTTGCTATAACAATTCCCTTGCCAGACGACTTGTCTAAAAGAAGAAAAGATGCACTTTCCACTCTTTCTCTTCATATACGTATACGCGATTTTCTCGATACCTCTTCCAGGCTTAGTCAATTACCTAAAAGACCGCTTGAACTCGCCCTCTTACTAAAGGCCGTATACCAACTCCTAAACTCGAGGAAGAAAGCAAGGGTCACAAAGGCTGGGCCCATGACCTAGGAAAATTAGCCAGGAAGTCGAACTGAGCGATTGAGAGCTAGAATCAGAGATTCCAACCAAAAGGAAAGGAAGAAAAGAAGCACGGGATTCGCTAGCTATAGACCGAAGAGCCTTACCAGAAGAAGGATTCAACAAGATAGCAGCGACTAATGCCCTGTCAGAGAGAAAGAAGTGACTGCTTATATTCTAGTAAGATCTATAGCTTGAATTGGAAGACTAGCCTTTCTCCAATCGATAGCTTGAAGAAGAGATAGACGCTTACTGCCACCAATGCCAATGATAGAGTAGACTACAACAATAGAGAAGAGAGCAATTCAATAGAAGGAGCAATTGCAAGACTTAGTTGACCAATTAGTTGGCTATTGCAAGAGACTTTCCGAGAAGGCCAAGAGAGCAATGAGTGCAGATAGATGGAACTAAAAAAAAAAAAAAGAAAAAAAGACTGGGCAGTGGTAGGCTGACAAAGGCAAATTGAAGCATGTTTACTGGAGCCTGTAGTATCCTTATCAGACTCACTTGAAGAGGCCAATTACTAATACTACTAAGCGAGGCCCTAACACAGAAGGAGACTGACTTGCTGCCTTAAGCCAAGAGGCTAGTACTACTAAATGAAGGAAAGGAAAATATCGTAACGATGGGCACATAGCGAGAATGGACTAACCACCAGGAAACTAAGCATGCCGAGAATGAACTAAATAGAGATAGGATGATCAGTCTAAGGAATGATCTCAATACAGACAGATAGTGAAAGTCTGGAACCAAGCAAAGGATAAGCGAAAGCCGTTGTGAACAGGCTATAAGGGCATCCCGTCTCATATGAGCCCACTCAGAGAGAAAAAGTGCACAATAAAGACTAAGGGAAGAAAGAACTATCAAACAAAGACTGGATAATATCGACCGAGGAGAGTGGCGGCAGGTAGAATCACAACAGTACGATCAATAGAGGCAGTAGGACTTGACTTGGGAGGGGAACTCATTGTACTATTTAACAACTAATAACTTACGAATACTCCTTAGTTTTGCCTTTCCCACTAGGCTATGAACTAACTCGCCTAATTAGTCCGGAGTATATAAGCCATGTTGAGCTATCCCAAAGTGGGTAATTTTGAGGTTTTCATACATTCGTCAATTCGTAAATCAGTAGAACCAATAGGTGATTCCGTCCTTTCGGCAGGAAGTACTACATAAGATAGCAGTGGTTTCCTACTGTCCATTCGGCAATCAGAAGTAAGTACATAGCGATTTCCGCCCTTTAGAAAAGTCTATCTTCCTCCCCGGTAACAGCAGTAGTTTGAGTCCTGACAGGTGCAATTCCCAATTCACACACAGAGGTGAGAAAGCTGTTGTGTGCCCTTATAGCCGCTTGTTGCAAGGCGCGAAGTGAGCTAGGAACCATTTGCTTCCCTTCTGTCTACAGAAATAGCATCTCTTTTCCTTCTGTCCAATCCACAACTTCCTTGTTGAATGAGTTGGTCTACTTGCCCTTCTGGTTAGGACGTTGTCTCTTACTTAGGCCTTTTTATTGTAGTAAGAAGGCGTGGAGAAAGCGTCTTCATAGTTTTTTGTGTAGTCCAAGCATGAAAGGGGCTAGCTTATGGTTTATGGTGAAATGAAAGCTAGTTCATGGACTGAGTACCACTCTGCGGTAGGGGGGATGTGTGAATTTGCTTATTTTCATCCCTCCCCTTCTGTCATGGATCATCTCAGGTGCAAGATGTGCTTCTATCGCTTTAGTGATTTCTGTGCTTTTATAGCGATAGCGGTCTAATCTAATAGGCTGCAGGCTGACTTCCTTTCCTCTAAAGTACATCATCTCTTTCCCGGTACACGCCTTCTCACAATAAGTAGTAGTGCTTCGCTCTTCTGTCTGCTCGTCTGGCAAGTTGGCAGCAAGCACTTCCTCCCCTCCTTGTGTGGAAAAGCTGTTGAAAGCCTATGTTGTAGTATTTTAGAAAAACCTAGTTTCTTTCAAGGGGTCCGTAGTTGTCGCAATCGCTCATTGGTCTGAACCTCAATTTCTTCAATGAGTCCAAGTCTGCCTTCGCTGATAAGCAAGAAAGGCTCCTCCCGCTCACTTGGCTCTTCTTTTTTTCATTGATCTTTTGTACCCCTCGCTCTATGAGGATGCGCGCCTATCCAGAACGTGCAAAGTCAAGTAGCGGTAGATCAACAAAGTTTTGGGTATAGATCGACACATAGGCTGCTGGCAGAGTGGGGGGCAGAATCACAGAGCAAGAAAGCTGATTGTCAATCCAAAAATGAGAGAAAGAAAGAATTTCTTTATAGAAAGAGAATTCGATCCTCTCTCGTCTGGCAGGGCGTAAACTATTTGTGAAGTACGATTCTTGATTGAGTTAGTAAGGCCAGTAGTGCCTTTAGCGAATGCGTTCACGAGGCCGGTCCCCGGTGGCTAAGACTTTTTTGTGAATAAAGCAAGTTGACGTGATGATCGAAGAAGGGTGAAGTTTCGCTACTTGGCCCAGCGTTTTCGAGAAATGAGATTACTAGTTGTACTTTGTAACTGGTTCTATGGTATAAAAAAAGTCAAAAAGGAAAATCCTCTGCCCCTTTCATTCCATTGCTAGTTCGGGGGGATATCTAGTTGCAGAAAAAAAGTAAGCCCCTCACGTGAAAGAAAAGGATTTTCTCCGCTCCTTTAAAGGCAGGAAAGTTTGAAAGCGGACAAGGGCCAGCAAACGAGGAAAGAAGGAAAGTGTTTCTTTAATAAGAAAGTCGTAAAGTTCCTTCTGTAAAAGCATCGATTGCAGTTCGAGTTTGAGTTGCAGTCCTAAGTTCTTCCCCTTCTGTTGCATTGGATGTAGTTTCCTTACCTACAGTTTGAGATCCAGTGTCAGTTCCTGCTATTCTCCTTTTAGGAGGCTTTTCTAGGGATTATAGGCAATCTGGTAAGCAAGCGCACCCTATTGCATTTCGAGTCTTAAGGTAATCCCTTGGGAAAGAAAGTGCTAGTTCTCTTGCAGAGAGTTCTTGGGAGTTTGAGTCTCCAGACGAGTGTACCAGCCTTTCAAGTGGAGAGATTTTCTTACTCGACCAATAGGGATAGGGATGGGATCTAGCAAGTCAGTTATTACGCTTAGGAAAGTGCGACCGTCATCCAATTGGAGTCCTTCTGCTTTCGATGGCGGTCCAGCCGATCTAAAATACCTTATAAAGAGCCAGACTAGATAATCAGCTAGCCTAGTAGCAGGGAAGTGTTTTCTTTCCCAGTGCCGTTGGGAGAAAGGTTAGTCCATTGGGGGGTTTTGAGTTCGAGTCTTTTTCATCCAGAAAGCCAATTCCAATGGTAAGTGCATCGAGCTCCATTCCCTCTGCTTGCAATTCAGTTGGAGTTTGCCATCCTATCTACTAAAAGTGCTAGTTCCCGGCAGAAAGCTTACATGCAGTGGGCGAAAGCACTCCCTTTTATACCAATACTCTTCCAATTCCTAGCGTGTCTAATGAGCATCCCGGTGCTACAGGTCTTTTCTTTTGGCTTTATTTGAGAAAGTGAAAGCAAAGGATAAGAGCACATGGGGAAAGATACTTTTTTCAAGCCAAACCAGTTTCATTCCATTCATTTCTAGGCGAGGCCAGCCCACCGTGCTTTATTTATTCTTCGCCGATGAAAGAGAGAGATTAAGCTTTTAGGGAGGAAGCGAATGAAAGGGAAGGAGAGTTGGGAATCAACGGCTAACGGGAAAGCAAAGGATAGTATTTGCTATGCCAATGGTTGTAAGCTACTATTTCTTTCTGCTGTGCCAGCTAAGGAAGAAGGGAAAGAAAGCCTTAATTAAGGCCCGAAACTCGGAAGTAGATTCTTTCTTTGATTGATAATGTCGAGGCAGAGGTCCAGGCTATACCTTGGAAGCCAGGAGTGGGAGCAGATCAGAAGAACGATAAGATAAGCTTTCAGTAGTGACGGGTGCAGATGAGCGAGAAGAGGCTATGGGAACGAGGGTTTGACTGCAACAGATCCCATTCAAACGATTTTCATATTGAATAAATTGAATGCCCCAAGACAAAGGACTTTCTTTCCTTTGAAATCAGCTAAGCATCTAATAGCCAAGAAGGCAGAAAAGGGATCGTTTCATGCGATTCAATCTCAAATCAGGGGATTCCATGGTCAATCAATAGGCTCTTAAATAAGTTCAACTGGAAAAGGGACTCTTCCGTCTGAAAGAAGGAGTCTGTACTCTGCTCGCATGGCAAAGACACTGACGGCATCACACGGAGGCATTTAGGATTTCTCGTATATGGGCTTCATAGATCCATTATCACAGTTGAACCAGCAAGTCTCATTTCAGAGCACCTCTTCAACATAGCTGCACATCTGAATATCGGGACTCAAGTTGCCCTTGGGGTTCTGGTCACAGCGAACTTGTACAAGGACTTTCATGCTATAGTCGATAGATCTCGGCGCGGTTTTCCGAATTCTGTAACAGTGCTGGCAAAATTCCATTTGCTGCAGGTGGGAAAATTTTCCGAATAGAACAGCATCCCTGAGCAATTCAACAGGCGCATCCTTTTCAAGGATAGATAGATGGCATAGAGTAAGCCCGATCTCCGCGGAAGAGATCATCATCAAAATCAATGTCTTCCGGCCGTATTCTCAGGGGTCAAGCAAGTGGAAGGCCCACTTAGCTTCCCAGATTCATAACAATGTCCTCCCGCATTAGGAATAACGGAAATCTGTTCTCCAGCCCCCATTATGGCACCAACTGGTTGAACTGTAAGACGGCCAAAACAAAGGAAGGCTGCCTAAACTAAAGATAAGCTGCTAAGTTTTGGTGTTTCCACTTCGGGTGCAGAATTTCCGAGTTCCTGCTTCATTGGGCCTTCATTACTCCCTTCTTTCTGCTAGTTGATTCGAAGCAACCTCAGAAAAGTGTCCCCAACACTGCGGAGGGCCATCAGGAAGAGGTAAGGCAACCACTTTTCAAAAATGACAAACCCATGAGAAAGATAAATAAGGGGAAACCTTTACCAACCCTTAAAGGCGTTACGCTCGGGCCTACTTTGGGGTAGTCCCTTCGCTACACTTAAACAAAACTAATAAGTTCAAGTCATTTGCATAAAAGAGTGAAGAAGGGAATTGACCTATTCAAATTGAAGGAAACCCACTTAGAAGGCCATAAAAAATTTCAGCCATTTTCTTTGAGTTGAGGTAAGGAGGATAACCATTAGGTACCACAAAAAACGATATAGGCCGGCCTTTGAGAACGTTTTCGACTTTGATTGACCATAGTGATTGCTGCCTGTGGCTAACTAGCCGTTTACTGCATTCCTTTCTTTCTCTTCCCTATCCCGTGAATTGGGACTGAGGCTGGACTAGCCGAGCCTTTCTACTCTTGCTGGACTACCTTTCTACCGATCCCATTCCCCAACCTTCCAAAGATTAGCTCGTGTAAGGTAAAATTTTTTTCCTTACGTTATTGTTATTCTTTCTTTCATCTGAAAGAGAAAATCTGAATCAAGAATCAGAGAAGTATGATCTTTTCGGATCCATCATATACAACTAAGAGTTCTTACCTTAGCCGGGGTAATTCTAATTATAGATATTTAAAAAATCACAGATCCTTTTCACTTAACCGAAAAGCCCTTGTTACTTAAATACAACAATACAATATTAATAAATAATATATATCATATAGGCATAGGCCTTGTTTTTTATACAGATTTTGTTTTACTTCTTCAAGAATTTTTCGATCAATTCTAAAGTCAAGTAGATGGAATATACGAATTTCTCCCCAATCACTACATTACATTGATTTACAATGGTTCATTTGAACCAGCTAATATCTAAGATACAAAAAAATAAGGTCCAGATCAATCTTTCCTATTTTTTTTTTTTTTTCCCAACTTTAATTAGAAGTTTTAAGACCTGTGATGAAATTAAAAACTCCCCACTCTTTAATCTCTACATTCTATGTGGAATTGGGCGGGATACCATTTATTTTCTTTTTATTGACTATAGAGAGGTCTTTCTCTCACATTGTGATTCAGAATGCATCATGTGATAATTCCCATTTCATAGGTATTAGATATGGGACATAAAGTTTCTCTAAGGAACTAACTTAAAAATGAATATGAAATGAATATGAGTAGTACGAGCATATCCTGAATGTTTATGATATAATAGACCAAAAATCTTTTTTTATTATGAAAATAAAGATATTACATTTTACCCACATTTGACACTTGATTCCGTTTGTGAGAAACCAAACGAATTCTCAGATATGATTCTTAGAACCATTCTGAAAATTAATAAGACCTTTAACAAATTCTTGTTTCATGTGGAATGCAGTGTGATCCCATCTTTCGTTTCATGAAAGACGATCTGGGACGGAAGGATTCGAACCTCCGAATAACGGGACCAAAACCCGCTGCCTTACCGCTTGGCCACGCCCCATTTTGATTTCTATTCGATACTAATCAACACTAATATTGGTATTGGTTATTCGTCAATCCCAACCCAAATACATAAAAACATATGGGATATTTTGTTGCTAGGATTCAAGACATGTAGATATAGAATCAAAAAAATTCATTGATCATTACATAGAATTCAATTAAGATATTGTATGAAAGTAGAATTCCTTATATTCTAATTTTAGAATGATAATGGGGGGAGGGATTTTTTATAAGGGAGAGTCCGAAGAAAAAGGAGGATTTCTTGATCTGCCTTTTTCATTTTTCCCTTATAAAAATAACTCAAAATTATCTAATCCACAAGAACGAAATGCTTGTTATGCTTAATATCTTTAGTTTAATCGGTATCTGTCTTAATTCTGTCCTTTATTCGAGTAGTTTTTTCTTCGCCAAATTGCCCGAAGCTTATGCCATTTTCAATCCAATCGTAGATGTTATGCCTGTCATACCTGTACTCTTTTTTCTCTTAGCCTTTGTTTGGCAAGCCGCTGTAAGTTTTCGATGAAATCTTTAATACTCTGCTAAATTGATGATGTATTCGATAAAAAAATTCTCCAAATTTATAAGATCAGATAAGTCTTACATTACGAACCCTCGATTCAAAAATAGAAATTCTTGTATATTGAATGAATAACCGCAGCGATGAATTTGGATCAGCCTTTTCCCCGTTCTGACCTTCCAGTGAGTATGGACTATTAGGTACTCCACAATACCTAATTATTGATATGACAAGAAATTTCGGGTAACGAATGAATAAAAATCTTATTACAAATAAATTCTTTTTTATAAAATTTTATTTTAAAGTGTGTCAAAACAAATAAAATGGTATATGTGGTAAAAAATAGGCCCCTTAAAAAAAAAAATAAAAATTTCGACAGCGGAAAGAAACGAGCAAGTGCAAGTGTGGCTTTCAAGCTTGTCTCCCTGTTGCCTTAAGCCTGGAGACGGGGGGTGCTTAGGACCAGAGGTGCTTGCGGAATGCTTCCTCTACTGACAAAGAACCATCTAATGTGGAATCAAGCAAATCTGTGGATGGTGAATGTTCAGGGAAAGTCTCCATCGATGCGTTAGCTCTGGAAGGGGTGGCAGACAGGACTAAAGAAGATCTGAATGCTGTGTTACAGGGGTCCGAAGGAGCTGAAATCAACCTGGAGAAGTTTAGACAGGAGCAGGTTTGTAGTGAGGGATCGGCTGACCAACTAGCGGCTCTGGTTGAAACCATTAAATATGTGTGAATTGATCTGTTGACCCCACAAAAAGAAAGCTTTTCGTGAGATTTCCGAATCCCTTTTTTGGCTTGTGAGCTCCTTTCCACATAACGGTCGTCTGACCTTGCCCAAATGAACGATTGCAAGCAACCTCGGTCCAAGTTTGATGTTTTGTCTTCAAGGTGTATAATCATCATGCATGGGAGGGCTCTTATGGTAGCCTAAAGGAAATGTCCGGGTAAGGAAGAATCCCTTGTCTTTCCTTCGATATCCGTAGGAGAAGAAAAATCAATCGAAGAGGAACGGGGGAAGAATCCTATGATTGATCTCGGAGACAGGTATCTTATTCTAAGAGATAGACCTGCAACTCTTAAGTGGTCCCCTTTAGCAAGTCACCAAGTGTCAGTTTTGCCAAAAGAGTATTTTCATGTTGGGCCAAAGGGACTGAATGACCCAGTGGGCCCTGTGACCAAGGAACGGGCGTGAAGGGGATAGAAAAATGGTAGGCCTGCCCTCTGCCCCAACTAAAGCACAAGCCTATCTTACGTGCACGAAGAGAACCAAGACATGGAGAAGAATAGAGAAGAGGGAGTTCAGACTAAAAAAAGGAGAGGCTTTTGGAGATTCTTTATTGGTTGGAGTGGGAATGAACAATTAGATTGTTAATAAGAACCTTAAAAGCTTCAGATTCAACTCATTCACCCTTGTGAAAATTAGTGAGTTAGGAGTTCGAGTTCTTTCAACAAGGATAAGGTCGTGAGATTTCTTAGAGACCAACTATTCTTCCCTATTGCATATATAAGAATAGTTGGTCTCTTTCTTCGACGTGATAGATCGGATCGAAAAACCATCGCCTATATTTTTTATAGAGTGCTTTTAGTATAGTAGGTGGCGACTCCATTTGTATTTTAGGGTCCCTAACGAGCTCGCTATGCTTACAGCTTGGCGACGGAGCTCTGCTTTCGCTATTTGATCGAGCCATTCCAGAGATCTTCCCCAGATCAAGCAAGGGTTTCAAACGGAAACCCGAAAGCTACGAGAAACGGAAAGCTTCCTTTATTGCCGTTCCTTCCCTACCCGTGGAAATTCTGTGCCCGAACGAGTAGAGAATGAATTCTCTTTATGTCTCCTGCATGCGCTATTTAATACGCTTTTCTAAAGCTCTTTCTTTCCCTCCGATCGAGTTAGCTTGAACTTAAAGTATTGGATTTCTCACTTTTCTTCGCTACTCCGCAGAAACGAATTGATCGAGATGTGTTTTCGACGCAATGCACATCAGTGGGTGTTACGGTTAGTCATCTCACCCAGCGTTTGGAACGAACAAGGTTTGAAACTGAAGCATACCTATCTCGCTTCCATTGAGGACTACCTTAAGACTGAATTCAGTCTTTTCTCGATCCGGCAGTTCAGTTGCGAAAGACGTCGGGAACTCAATCTTCGGGGCCCCCCCGACTTACTTTTGTTAGGGCAATCGTTTGTTTTTGTCTTTGTCGCCATCCATCATGATCGTGATCACTCTCTTTGGATCCGCTCAGAGTCCCGACTAGATAGATGAGATGCCCACTTAACATCCACTCAAGAGGATCTAAATCATCCACTTCGGAATGGTAACGGAGATCGAAATCCTTCCTTCAGGCGAGGTTAGACTACAGAGTTTTTCAGGCAGAAAGATCAGACTCAGTTCGGTATTCCTTACCAATAGGAAAAACCCTCTCTTCTCATTTATAGTTTTCTTCCCTGGTAGTTCATTTTTTATCGAAACTAGACCCTCCTTGGCTATTTCAGATCAACTGCTTAACTACCAGCTAGTTACTTACCTCTTGCCTCGAGCAAACCAACCTTTTTGAAAAAAATATCTAAATTTTTTTTATTGTTGGAAGCCCGTCATATATAAATATAATTACAATCGATCCTTTTGTACAAAACTCTCAAGCTGAGCACGATCTAGGTTGTGACAAAGAAGTTCAACTCAGGGCAACCAAGCGCTCACTTCGCTCCTAGCACACACAGTAGGACATGCTATTTCATCAACCCCTTGGTGGTTGTCACCCGACACGAGGGCAATCCTCCATCACCCATTATTCTCATCGTCATTCTTTCGAGATGAAGGGCGCCCACCTGAAGCAAAAAGGAAAACAGCCAGTTCTTCCAGGCGAACTCCAATACGAACCTTCTTCTCCGGTATGCCCGAGTTCTCCGATGTCAATTGACTCCTCACTCCTTTTTTCTTTACTTTTAAGAAAAATGAAAGAAGATCTTCCTAGGTCCTAAAGAAAAAAACTTCACATTCGGGTAGGCAAGGCTCCAGGCCCGGGGAGGGGGGGGGCAAGCTTCCATCAAAAACTTCTCAAGGAGAGAGCTCCGGAGGCAAGGCAAAAGGCATGCACTGGGTACCGCCGACACAAATAGCTAACATAGTAAGAATAAGAACGGTTATTTTGCCCGAAGAGTTTAGGGCAGAGTCTCATTATGCTCCTAAAACAGTTCACGCCAAACGTTGGACTTCCCAACTGGTAGAAAAAAAAAAAGAACCAAATCCTGCTACTAGGGTGATATGCCCGCTCTCCAGACAAAAGAAGAGGTGGCTCATGCCGGTGAAAGAAAAGAAGCAAAACAAAAGTAAGATTCCTGATCCAAAACCGGTTGCAGGGATGAAGTTCTAAGTTCTATGGCTCCGGAAGGAAGGGGTGGGCTTAGAAAATCACTAAAGGAAGTTCTTCTTCTCTATATCCTTCCTATACTGCTGTGACTGTAGTTCGTCATGGGACTTCCTTATATATAGTCGTCTCTTGCTTTCTCTATGGATTGATATAGAGAAGAAGAACTTCCTTTAGTGATTTTCTAAGCCCACCCCTTCCTTCCGGAGCCATAGAACTTAGAACTTCATCCCTGCAACCGGTTTTGGATCAGGAATCTTACTTTTGTTTTGCTTCTTTTCTTTCACCGGCATGAGCCACCTCTTCTTTTGTCTGGAGAGCGGGCATATCACCCTAGTAGCAGGATTTGGTTCTTTTTTTTTTTCTACCAGTTGGGAAGTCCAACGTTTGGCGTGAACTGTTTTAGGAGCATAATGAGACTCTGCCCTAAACTCTTCGGGCAAAATAACCGTTCTTATTCTTACTATGTTAGCTATTTGTGTCGGCGGTACCCAGTGCATGCCTTTTGCCTTGCCTCCGGAGCTCTCTCCTTGAGAAGTTTTTGATGGAAGCTTGCCCCCCCCCTCCCCGGGCCTGGAGCCTTGCCTACCCGAATGTGAAGTTTTTTTCTTTAGGACCTAGGAAGATCTTCTTTCATTTTTCTTAAAAGTAAAGAAAAAAGGAGTGAGGAGTCAATTGACATCGGAGAACTCGGGCATACCGGAGAAGAAGGTTCGTATTGGAGTTCGCCTGGAAGAACTGGCTGTTTTCCTTTTTGCTTCAGGTGGGCGCCCTTCATCTCGAAAGAATGACGATGAGAATAATGGGTGATGGAGGATTGCCCTCGTGTCGGGTGACAACCACCAAGGGGTTGATGAAATAGCATGTCCTACTGTGTGTGCTAGGAGCGAAGTGAGCGCTTGGTTGCCCTGAGTTGAACTTCTTTGTCACAACCTAGATCGTGCTCAGCTTGAGAGTTTTGTACAAAAGGATCGATTGTAATTATATTTATATATGACGGGCTTCCAACAATAAAAAAAATTTAGATATTTTTTTCAAAAAGGTTGGTTTGCTCGAGGCAAGAGGTAAGTAACTAGCTGGTAGTTAAGCAGTTGATCTGAAATAGCCAAGGAGGGTCTAGTTTCGATAAAAAATGAACTACCAGGGAAGAAAACTATAAATGAGAAGAGAGGGTTTTTCCTATTGGTAAGGAATACCGAACTGAGTCTGATCTTTCTGCCTGAAAAACTCTGTAGTCTAACCTCGCCTGAAGGAAGGATTTCGATCTCCGTTACCATTCCGAAGTGGATGATTTAGATCCTCTTGAGTGGATGTTAAGTGGGCATCTCATCTATCTAGTCGGGACTCTGAGCGGATCAAAGAGAGTGATCACGATCATGATGGATGGCGACAAAGACAAAAACAAACGATTGCCCTAACAAAAGTAAGTCGGGGGGGCCCCGAAGATTGAGTTCCCGACGTCTTTCGCAACTGAACTGCCGGATCGAGAAAAGACTGAATTCAGTCTTAAGGTAGTCCTCAATGGAAGCGAGATAGGTATGCTTCAGTTTCAAACCTTGTTCGTTCCAAACGCTGGGTGAGATGACTAACCGTAACACCCACTGATGTGCATTGCGTCGAAAACACATCTCGATCAATTCGTTTCTGCGGAGTAGCGAAGAAAAGTGAGAAATCCAATACTTTAAGTTCAAGCTAACTCGATCGGAGGGAAAGAAAGAGCTTTAGAAAAGCGTATTAAATAGCGCATGCAGGAGACATAAAGAGAATTCATTCTCTACTCGTTCGGGCACAGAATTTCCACGGGTAGGGAAGGAACGGCAATAAAGGAAGCTTTCCGTTTCTCGTAGCTTTCGGGTTTCCGTTTGAAACCCTTGCTTGATCTGGGGAAGATCTCTGGAATGGCTCGATCAAATAGCGAAAGCAGAGCTCCGTCGCCAAGCTGTAAGCATAGCGAGCTCGTTAGGGACCCTAAAATACAAATGGAGTCGCCACCTACTATACTAAAAGCACTCTATAAAAAATATAGGCGATGGTTTTTCGATCCGATCTATCACGTCGAAGAAAGAGACCAACTATTCTTATATATGCAATAGGGAAGAATAGTTGGTCTCTAAGAAATCTCACGACCTTATCCTTGTTGAAAGAACTCGAACTCCTAACTCACTAATTTTCACAAGGGTGAATGAGTTGAATCTGAAGCTTTTAAGGTTCTTATTAACAATCTAATTGTTCATTCCCACTCCAACCAATAAAGAATCTCCAAAAGCCTCTCCTTTTTTTAGTCTGAACTCCCTCTTCTCTATTCTTCTCCATGTCTTGGTTCTCTTCGTGCACGTAAGATAGGCTTGTGCTTTAGTTGGGGCAGAGGGCAGGCCTACCATTTTTCTATCCCCTTCACGCCCGTTCCTTGGTCACAGGGCCCACTGGGTCATTCAGTCCCTTTGGCCCAACATGAAAATACTCTTTTGGCAAAACTGACACTTGGTGACTTGCTAAAGGGGACCACTTAAGAGTTGCAGGTCTATCTCTTAGAATAAGATACCTGTCTCCGAGATCAATCATAGGATTCTTCCCCCGTTCCTCTTCGATTGATTTTTCTTTTCCTACGGATATCGAAGGAAAGACAAGGGATTCTTCCTTACCCGGACATTTCCTTTAGGCTACCATAAGAGCCCTCCCATGCATGATGATTATACACCTTGAAGACAAAACATCAAACTTGGACCGAGGTTGCTTGCAATCGTTCATTTGGGCAAGGTCAGACGACCGTTATGTGGAAAGGAGCTCACAAGCCAAAAAAGGGATTCGGAAATCTCACGAAAAGCTTTCTTTTTGTGGGGTCAACAGATCAATTCACACATATTTAATGGTTTCAACCAGAGCCGCTAGTTGGTCAGCCGATCCCTCACTACAAACCTGCTCCTGTCTAAACTTCTCCAGGTTGATTTCAGCTCCTTCGGACCCCTGTAACACAGCATTCAGATCTTCTTTAGTCCTGTCTGCCACCCCTTCCAGAGCTAACGCATCGATGGAGACTTTCCCTGAACATTCACCATCCACAGATTTGCTTGATTCCACATTAGATGGTTCTTTGTCAGTAGAGGAAGCATTCCGCAAGCACCTCTGGTCCTAAGCACCCCCCGTCTCCAGGCTTAAGGCAACAGGGAGACAAGCTTGAAAGCCACACTTGCACTTGCTCGTTTCTTTCCGCTGTCGAAATTTTTATTTTTTTTTTTAAGGGGCCTATTTTTTACCACATATACCATTTTATTTGTTTTGACACACTTTAAAATAAAATTTTATAAAAAAGAATTTATTTGTAATAAGATTTTTATTCATTCGTTACCCGAAATTTCTTGTCATATCAATAATTAGGTATTGTGGAGTACCTAATAGTCCATACTCACTGGAAGGTCAGAACGGGGAAAAGGCTGATCCAAATTCATCGCTGCGGTTATTCATTCAATATACAAGAATTTCTATTTTTGAATCGAGGGTTCGTAATGTAAGACTTATCTGATCTTATAAATTTGGAGAATTTTTTTATCGAATACATCATCAATTTAGCAGAGTATTAAAGATTTCATCGAAAACTTACAGCGGCTTGCCAAACAAAGGCTAAGAGAAAAAAGAGTACAGGTATGACAGGCATAACATCTACGATTGGATTGAAAATGGCATAAGCTTCGGGCAATTTGGCGAAGAAAAAACTACTCGAATAAAGGACAGAATTAAGACAGATACCGATTAAACTAAAGATATTAAGCATAACAAGCATTTCGTTCTTGTGGATTAGATAATTTTGAGTTATTTTTATAAGGGAAAAATGAAAAAGGCAGATCAAGAAATCCTCCTTTTTCTTCGGACTCTCCCTTATAAAAAATCCCTCCCCCCATTATCATTCTAAAATTAGAATATAAGGAATTCTACTTTCATACAATATCTTAATTGAATTCTATGTAATGATCAATGAATTTTTTTGATTCTATATCTACATGTCTTGAATCCTAGCAACAAAATATCCCATATGTTTTTATGTATTTGGGTTGGGATTGACGAATAACCAATACCAATATTAGTGTTGATTAGTATCGAATAGAAATCAAAATGGGGCGTGGCCAAGCGGTAAGGCAGCGGGTTTTGGTCCCGTTATTCGGAGGTTCGAATCCTTCCGTCCCAGATCGTCTTTCATGAAACGAAAGATGGGATCACACTGCATTCCACATGAAACAAGAATTTGTTAAAGGTCTTATTAATTTTCAGAATGGTTCTAAGAATCATATCTGAGAATTCGTTTGGTTTCTCACAAACGGAATCAAGTGTCAAATGTGGGTAAAATGTAATATCTTTATTTTCATAATAAAAAAAGATTTTTGGTCTATTATATCATAAACATTCAGGATATGCTCGTACTACTCATATTCATTTCATATTCATTTTTAAGTTAGTTCCTTAGAGAAACTTTATGTCCCATATCTAATACCTATGAAATGGGAATTATCACATGATGCATTCTGAATCACAATGTGAGAGAAAGACCTCTCTATAGTCAATAA